>NW_028318579.1:3330000-3437500 GCF_062004578.1 Staurois parvus | reverse complement strand
CATGTTAGCGAGTAAACTGTTTATTATATAAATAACCTAATGTTACCATATAAGCACTAAATATTATCATCAGCAAACCATATATAAATATGTTTTGTTTATCAACTGGAAGTGTTGCTCCTATGCATTCTCTATGAGAAAGTCCTGATAGGGTAAAACATGTCAGAGGGGGCGGTCCTAGGGCTGGGTCTGTCATTGCCATGTTTATGGATGATTTATACCAGCCTTTCTCAATGTTTTCAACAAAGAAGAACCCTTGAAATAACGTTCCAGTCTCAGGGAACCCCTGTTAAAAATGATTATATCTACAACTCATGATACAACAGTGTGATGATCAGTGGGAAGAATGCTCCTTACATTATTGGTCATTGGGAAGAATTACCCCCTTAGAGATAGCTAAAAACATCACTGGTGTCAGTGGAAACTTATTTGAGAGGCAAAAATTGTTCATTGCTCAAGGAACCCCTAGCAACCTCTGAAGGAACCCTAGGGTTCCATGCAGGGGCGGACTGACAACTCATGGGGCCCCCAGGCAATAGGGGATCATGGGGCCCCTGTGTCCTTGCCCAAACTCAAAAAAGCCTATGAAAAAGGTACTAGGGGCATCTCATGGGGCCCCCTACTGACCCCGGGCTTTCGGGCAGTGCCCGAGTTTCCAAATGGTCAGTCCGCCCCTGTTACTGACATATCATGCCTTGTCTCACATTATGACTTGCATCCTAGCGGCTTTTAAAGTTTTTTTGTTGCCTTTGCCCGGTTGGGTTGATTTCCTTTCACTTCCTGTCCTGGAGAGGCAGCAGGAAATGAGAAGAGATGAAGGAATTCCCCCCTTTTTACAGTTTTAACACATGTCTAAACTGGACGATTTCCCCTCACCTCTTTTTCTAGTGATCCAAAAATTTGGGATTTGGCATTACTCATGGGGCCCCCTACTGACCCTGGGCCCTCGGGCATCGCCCGAGTTTCCAAATGGTCAGTCCGCCCCTGGTTCCCTGGTTGAGAAACCCTGATTTATGGAATAAATGGAGTCTTTTGAGATCCATCCAGTGTGCAGAGGCTTTTCTCTTTGCTTCTTAAGCATTTTATTTACACTGAATGCACTTAGCATTAAAATGTATATGACTCAGCTGGAAAATTATTTGAAATGTCCTAAACTTCAATTCAGCAGGTAGCTCAGACAAGATCATTACCAAATTATTTTTCTTGATCACAATATGTCTTTCTGCAGAGATGACATCTCCGCTTTAAGCTTGGTGCACATGAGTCATTGAGACATAATCTGTTCTAAAATTATAGAAGTCATTTGTTTATCTTAAATCCGAACAGATTTTTGCTGTCACGTGAAGCATTGCAATCTCTGACACAAGCCGGTTTGCACTTTGACAAATTCTGCAATAAGACGACCCTGACGATGGCACACCCAAGATACACATCAATAAACCTGGCCTTATGATACGGACAAAAATGTGCACAACTGTGGCACGCACGGAGCCCTTACAAGGGCAAGTTTGCTAACATGAGGGATGGGTTTAATATAACCCACAGCAAAAAAAAAAAATAATCACCATTGACATGAGAGACAGCGATTTAACTTCTAGAGTAAGCTCAGCGGCAGGGTCCGTTACAGCTGCTGGATTCTGAAATGGTTTTGCAAGGGGGAAAAAAAACTGTACATTTCTCTGCAGTTTCTGGAACCATTTTCAATTTAATTACAAAGTGTTGGCAGACAGCGAGCCAGCAGAACATTAAGCGCAAATGATAGACCATAAATCATCATCCGCAGAGGAAAATTTGCAACTTCAAGGAAGCCATGATAGAAAATGATAATGGCATCAGCCACAGCCTCGACTAAAATGCACTTCATTACTCCGCCATGACTGCCAGAAATATGGCGTAGTCTTATCTGCCATCATGATCAATAATAGGGAGAGCAATGAAAAATCTTCATCGACGTCAGGTTGTCGATTGCCAGGAAGCAGTTGCGCAAAGACTGAATTTAAAGATGAACTTCAGATAAACATACAGATAAAATATATGCATTGCAGCTGTTTTACCTGCCGAAGGATTTGCATTTTAGTCCAAGCAGTCCTAAAATTTATACTGATATGCCACTTGGCAGCCCTGTATGTCAGGGAAGGAGACCTGACTTTCCCAGTTAAGTAACATTTACAGGCCTTGTCCCTACCCCAGCCTGAAACTTATCTCTCTACCACTCCGCTCTCTCCTCCTATCAGCATGTTTCTTCTTAGCATATGAGCAGTGCAATGCAACTGACTGGCTCCTTGCACTGCTTCTCCTTCTCCCAGGCTGATCTCTCCAGTACAGGGGACTTCAAAAGGCTGATTCAGGTAGAATTTAGAAATGCATTTAATGATGTATTGTTGAATACAGAGTTGGATTATTTGTGTCTTTTTCAAATCTGGAGTTCACTTTTTCGAGAGTAATACAAGGGCTGTACCAAAAATACAAAGTATCCCTACTCATTCACAAAAGAAATTGTAGAGCGTAAACACAATTTTTGCCATAAATTTCATTTAATAAGAAAAAAAAAATCCCACAATGTATAACCGCCATTAATCACATTGTCAAATGGTGCAGATCCACATCAATCATGATGCCCAACGCTCACTGACCCACCGAAAGAAAAAACTCAATGATCCTACCAGGATGATGCCAACTTTCCAAATGACAGTTCCCCGAGCTGTCATCAGCAATATAAGGGAAGGGGCAAGGATAGTGGTAACATTGTTGCCTAAATATAACACTTGCTGCTTCCTTAGCAACCAAACCATTAACAACACAAAGCTGTCATGGTCATCCATACCGAACGCACTAAACATTCGGCATTCAGACAAACATCCAAACAGCAAATGTTTGGTCTGAGCCCACAACTTGTCTGTATAAATGAACTACAATTAGTTCAATGCCTATAATGCCCAAGCAGCAGGTAGTATACATTACATCTCCTAGGGAGAATACACATAAGATCAATATCACCAAAATATTTTTCTCTAAAAAGAATCATCCAGCCCACCACTAGTGAAAAGATCCCCTGTACAAAAATTATATTAGCACGTGCTTTTCAAATAATAAGTGTCCAAACATATATAATCATACACACTATATCCAAAAGTGTCCAGTGTCTTATAGTCCAAAAAACATAAAAATGAATACGTCCCACTTGAAATCACTTCTTAGTACTGTTGAAGATCCTCAAAGGCCAGCTTCCACAGAGACCATGTATACAATAAAATTAGCACAATTTGGAAAAGACCCCACAGTCTGGGGATTACCAGGCCGCTTCTCGGTGGATATCCATACGATTCCCAACTCCAAGATGGCCGCCGCATCACTTCCGGTTCCTGCTCCGTACGTCCGACGTCACTTCCACTGACGCGTTTCGTCACATCCGGGACTTAATCTTAAGGGATAGACACGTCGGACCATCACTCCTTGATATAGTCAGCTCAGTCAATTAGCGAAGCGCCGGCCACACAGCACGCGCATGCATCAAAAGTTCCAGCCGGCACGAGCTGGAATTGCGGGTATTGTGTGGGGCATTTTGAGGATTCTACCACATTTATTTTGAAGATCAATATCACGTTTGATATCTATCAAATCATGGTTTTGTTCTATTCAATAATACATTGATTGTTGAAGCGTAAAGCATTGCTATCTGGATATATTGACACAATGTCACCATCAGCAGTCACGCTTGGAGACTAGTAGCTATAGCAGTAGAGAGGTTAATGCAGCAGCAGGTAAACCTGGCAGATTATACAGGCTCACCCGAGGTGTGGAGTCTAAGCGCTAATCAGTATTCACCAGAGCTTCCAATGGTGGAGGTGGGTTTTTCTGTGTGTTAGTACCAGGTCACAGTACTCAGGGTCACCCCACCAGGAGGTGAGCAAGACAGGGTCCACTAGCTGATATAGCAGGTCGGGATCAAGCAAAAGTGTATTCAGTAAACAAGCTGAAGGTCAAAAAGGTTGGGATTAGGGTTTCGATTAGGGTTAGGATTAGGCAGAAGCATAATCAAAGAACAAGCCAAAGGTCGTTAATGAATGGTAGCAAAGATACAGACGGCAGTGGGAGTGACAAAAGCTAATTATTGGATGGAGAGAGCACAATAATCTGGCAAACGGAGTGCAGAGACATGGCTTACAGGAAGATGTGAGGAGCAAAGAGTTCAAAATTCACCAAAAAAAACTGTTTATAATACTTACCATAATTTTCCTTTTCTGGCACCAATCCATGGCATACTTGTGATGGTATGCTGTCATGGATTGGCACCAGGAAAGTCCAAACAATCAGACGGGGAGCTGTCCAGCATTTCAGATTGCTCATCAGGAAGAGACATCACCAGACACGACAGAGGTTGCAGGTTCAGACTTGGATCGCACACACAGAAAAAGTGGCATAGAAGGTAATTAATTGGTATTGCTGAATCTTGGCTTCATTAATATTCCTGGATATGTTCTCTTTCAGAGAGACAGGATAAATAGGAAAGGTGGTGGTGTCTGTCTCTATGTGAGAAGTGATCTCAGAGAGAGTGCGAAAGAGGACCTAGTTGATGGTGAGTGGGATGAGGCTGGGTGGAACTGCACATGGGGGGTGTGCACTACAAAGGTAATCAATGAAGTTTGTTATAGGCCTCCGAGTGTTAATGAAGAGGTGGACACTCAGCTCCTTGCACAGATCGAAAGGGCTGCAAAGTCTGGGACAGTGATAATAATGGGGGATTTAATTTATTGTTAGCTGTAAACAGCAAACACATAGGGGAAACATAAAAGTGCTCAATTTTAAGAGAGCTAATTTTCCAAGGCTGAGAGCTGCTTTCCAAGACTTAGACTGGAATGGAATATTGGTATCAATAAACACAACATAGGAATGGGAGTTCTTCAAAAAGACTGTATGTGAACACACTGCAAAATATATTCCCATGGGCAACAAGTTTGAAAGGCTAAAAATCAAACCTATGTGGTTTACGGCCAAAGTTAAAAAAGCTATAGATAATAAGAAAAGAGCTTTTATTAAATATAAAAACTAAGGAACGCTATCATCGTTTAAACATTACAAAGAATATAACAGAATATGCAAAAAGCAAATAAAGGCAGCAAAAATTGAAAACGAACGACAGATTGCAAAGGATAGCAGGACCAACCCCCAAAAATTCTTCAAATATATTATTAGTAAAAATATCCGGTCCGAGCATGTAGGCCCTTTACAAAATAATCTAGAGTTGGTGACTGGGGACAAAGAGAAGGCAAATTTATTAAATCCCTTCTTCAGCTCTGTGTATACAAAAGAGCGTGGGGGAGCTCTTGTCCATAATTGGCATGGTATTGACATAGCCCCAGATGATCCACATTGGCTCACAATATGATCCAAAAATATTTAGACAGAATAAAGGTGAATAAAGCACCTGGACTGGATGGCTTCCCCCTCCCGGGTTCTTAAAGAATTGAGCTCTGTCATTTCAAAGCCATTGTTTCTCATTTTTAGGGACTCTTTAATGACTGGCATAGTACCACTGGATTGGCGTAAGGCCAATGTGGTGCCAATATTTAAAAATGGGTCAAAATCTTTACCAAGTAATTATAGACCTGTTAGTTTAACTTCTATAGTTGGGAAGATACTGGAGAGTTTAATAAAAGACCATATAAATGAGTTCTTGCTGGAAAAAATATTTTGAGCAACAGACAGCATGGATTCATGAAAGACAGAAGTTGTCAAACAAATCTGATTTCTTTTTATGAGGCGGTGAGCAAAACCTTGGACAGAAGGGTGGCTGTGGACGTGGTATACTTGGACAGAGGGGTGGCTGTGGACGTGGTATACTTGGACAGAAGGGTGGCTGTGGACGTGGTATACTTGGACAGAGGGGTGGCTGTGGACGTGGTATACTTGGTCAGAGGGGTGGTGGTGGACGTGGTATACTTGGACGGGGGGGTGGTTGTGGATGTGGTATACTTGGACAGAGGGGTGGCGGTGGACATGGTATACTTAGATTTTGCAAAAACGTTTGGCACAGTTCCCCACACACAGCTAATGTGTAAGGTAAAGTCTACGGGCTTGGCAAAATCTGTATGTAAATGGATAGAAAACTGGCTAAAAGATCATATTCAGCGAGTAGTGATTAATGATTCATACTCTGAATGGTCTGGGGTCATCAGTGGTGTACCCCAAGGTTCAGTGTTGGGACCCTTACTTTTTAATATGTTTATAAACAATATAGGGTCTGCGATTATAAATCCCATTTCAGTCTTTGCAGATGACACCAAGCTGTGCCGTGGAATAATGTCCTTACAGGATGTCTCCAATTTACCAGCCGACCTCAATGCTCTGTGTAATTGGGCAACTGTGTGGCAAATGAGGTTTAATGTTGATAAATGTAAGGTTCTGCACTTGGGGGCTAAGAATATGCATGCATCATACATACTAGGGGGGGTACAACTGGGGGAATCAATGGTGGAGAAGGATCTGGGGGTTCTAGTAGATTACAAGCTTAATAATAGCATGCAATGCCAAGCTGCGGTTTATAAAGCGAGCAAAATCCTCTCTTGTATTAAAAGAGGTATAGACTCCAGAGAGAGATATCATATTACCCCGGTACAAATCATTAGTAAAACCTCATCTGGAATATGCAGTTCAGTTTTGGGCACCAATTCACAAAAAGAACATTGGGGAACTGGAGAAAGTACAGAGAAGGGCAACCAAACTGATAAAAAGCATGGAGGAGATCAGCTATGAGGATAGATTAGAATTTATTCTCTCTTGAGAAGAGGAGATTAAGGGAGGATATGATCTCCATGTATAATACATAAGGGGAGATATGATCTCCATATATAATACATAAGGGGGGATATGATCTCCATGTATAATACATAAGGGGGGATATGAGCTCCATGTATAATACATAAGGGGGGATATGATCTCCATGTATAATACATAAGGGGGGATATGATCTCCATGTATAATACATGAGGGGGGATATGATCTCCATGTATAATACATAAGGGGGGATATGATCTCCATGTATAATACATAAGGGAGGATATGATCTCCATGTATAATACATAAGGGGGGGATATGATCTCCATGTATAATACATAAGGGGGATATGATCTCCATGGATGGACTTTTAAAAAAGTCCTGGATTCTTTCTTGGATACACAGAATATAACTGGATACTAACATTTATAGGGAAAGTTGATCCAGGGAATATCCGATTGCCTCTCGGGGGATCAGGAAGGATTTTTTTCCCTTGCAAGAGCAAATTGGATCATGCTTTGCTGGTTTTTTTGCCTTCCTCTGGATCATCTATGGGTGTAGGATTATAACTTTTTTTTTATAGTGGAACTGGATGGACTTTTGTCTTTTTTCAGCCAGACTAACTATGTAACTATATGTAACTATGTAAGAAGGAAGTGTCCACTGAAATATCATAAACATTTCAGCACTCCTCCATCATGCTCCTCAGCTACACTATATTGCCAAAAGTATTGGGATGCCTGCCTTTCCCCTAACATAAACTTTAATAGCATCCCAGTCTTAGTCCGTAGGGTTCAATATTAAGTTGGCTCCGCCCTTTGCAGCTATAACAGCTTCAACTCTTCTGGGAAGGCCGTCCACAAGGTTTAGGAGGGTGTCTATGGGAAGGTTGGACCATTCTTCCAGAAGCACATTTGTCAGGTCAGGCACTGATGTCGGGGGAGGAGGCCTGGCTCGCAGTCTCTGCTCTAATTCATCCCAAAGGTGGTCTATGGGGTTGAGGTCAGGACTTTGTGCAGGACAGTCAAGTTCCTCCACCCCAAACTCGCTCCTCCATGTCTTTATGGACCTTGCTTTGTGCACTGGTGTGCAGTCATGTTGGAACAGGAAGGGGCCATCCCCAAACTCTTCCCACAAAGTTGGGAGCATGAAAGTGTTCAAAATGTCTTGGTATGCTGACGCCATCAGAGTTCCCTTCACTGGAATTAAGGGGCCAAGCCCAACTCCTGAAAAACACCCAACACCATAATCCCCCCTCCACCAAACTTTACACTTGGCACAGTCAGGCAAGTACTGCTCTCCAGGCAACCACCAAACCCAGACACGTCCATCGGATTGCCAGACAGAGAAGCATGATTCATCACTCTAGAGAACACGTCTCCACTGCTCTAGAGTCCAGTGGCAGCATGCTTTACACCACTGCATCCGATGCTTTGCATTACATTTGGTGATGTAAGGCTTGGATGCAGCTGCTGGGCCATGGAAACCCATTCCATGAAGCTCTCTACGCACTGTTGTTGTGCTAATCTGAAGGCCGCACAAAGTTTGGAGGTCTTTAGCTATTGACTGCAGACAGTTGGCGACTTCTGCGCACTGTGCGCTTCAGTATGCACTGACCCCGCCCTGTCATGTGACGTGGCCTACCACTTGGTGGCTGAGTTGCTGTTGTTCCCAGTTTCTTCCACTTTGTTATAATACCACTAACAGTTGAGCGTGGAATATTTAGTAGCCAGGAAATGTCACGGATAGACTTATTGCACAGGTGACAACCTATCACAGGACCACGCTTGGAGTCACTGAGCTCCTGAGAGTGACCCATTCTTTCACCAATGTTTGTAGAAGCGGTCTGCATGCCTAGGGGATGATTTTATACTGAAATAAAGAACAAAAGAAAGCGCACCAACCTTTCGCATTACCTCAGCGATAAAAATAATTTAGTGAAGAATAACAGATATTTACTCACAAGCTAATTTGATCAAGAGTCAGCCTCCCTTGTACAGTATATATATGAAAAGTTTTAAGAAACACTCCCATATGGTCTCCCTTCAAAACCCGCTCTTTTTCCCTTTATTTCAGTACTGTTCTAAGCTTCCCCAGCCTTTCTTAAGAGCTGCACAACCTTTCATCTTTTGGTGAATGCGTTGTCATGGAGGTCGGTTAATCCACCAATCCCTGATCTGAGTCTCTGAGTGCAAGAGGTTTCATCTTAAATGATTTTATACACCTGTGGCCATGGAGGTGATTGGAACACCTGCATTTAATGATTTGGAGGGGTGTCCCCAGGGGTGGACTGACCATTTGGAAACTTGGGCACTGCCCGAGGGCCCGGGGTCAGTAGGGGGCCCTATGAGATGCCCATGGTACCTTTTTCATAGGCTTTTTTGAGTTTGGGCAAGAACACAGGGGCCCTATTGCCCGGGGGCCCCATGAGTTGTCAGTCCGCCCCTGGGTGTCCCAATACTTTGAAATACGGTGTGTTTTATTTGGATGGAATTGGCTCAGTAGCATCCTCTGAAGGGTCCAAAAAAAGTTGCTACAATTGGCAGGGGGCAGCTCTCAACTTTCCATCAAATCTATGTACGAATGCTGAGAGTTATTCATGACCACTTGCAGACTGACCATTTGGAAACTCGGGCACTGCCCGAGGGCCCGGGGTCAGTAGGGGGCCTCATGAAATGCCCTGGTACCTTTTTTTCATAGGCTTTTTTGAGTTTGGGCAAGGACACAGGGGCCCCATGATCCCTTATTGCCCGGGGGCCCCATGAGTTGTCAGTCCGCCCCTGTTCATGACTCTACACCACATACACCAGATCAGACTACTCTGCAGACAATTACACTCTGGACAGGGACCAAATCCAGGAGGATTTTGCAATCTCTTTTCATTTATAGTCCCACTGCTGCCACCAATTGATGATGATCACTATTAGTTTACTGGCACTTAGAATGTTTTCCTATGACCTGGAAAATGGAGATAGAATGCGAATGCATGTAGTGAAGGGTAATCCAAAAGCAGGCCAGGTGGAAGTTTGGTCAATATCGGGATCAGAGTGAGTATGAAGGTCATGAACACAGGGGCAAGCCTGAGGACCATGCAAGGAGCTTGTGCAGAGTTCAGGTTTAAATAGCCCATTTGGTGGAAGCGGCCATGCACAAATACACAACAATGCACATGCAGTTAGGCCAGGGGTGGGCAACTGTGGCCCTCCAGCTGTTGGTGAACTACAAGTCCCATAATGCCTCTGCCTTTGGGAGTCATGCTTGTAACTGTCAGTTTTGCAATGCCTCATGGGACTTGTAGTTCTACAACAGCTGGAGGACCACAGTTGCCCACCCCTGAGTTAGGCTTCTATGCCCGGAAATATTTGCATGGTTATGCACATGCATTAGCCTGATGGCTGCTACAAGGTTTCTGATAGATTTTACTGATTGGGCTCAGAGCCGCTCTAGGATGTCTTTGCAATGACTGTGGCAAGTTGAGGACTCAGGAACAGAGACTTTGCTGATGGGGTTCCCAGAGATAAAAGAAAAAAGGTGAGGGATTCAACCACCACCATCTCAGTTTTGCTGAGGCCAGCCTTCAATGTTCTTCTATAGCGTGTCTCAATCTAAAGCACTGCGTGTGATTTCTGTCTCCCACATCCAGCACACAGAAGGTGATTGTCAGCCTTAGCTGTGCATGTTTCCCTATGAGATTGTATGGGGGTGGGATCTAGGCCCTCCACTCATGTCTCAGATGACACTCACCTCCCTGCTCTATGCTGTGCAGTGTGTGACATCAGATCTCCACCCACTACCTTCAGGAGCTGAGAAATCCTATGTAAACTGTTCACTTTGTACATCTGTAGAGGAGAGGGGGTTGCAGATAAACAGCAGGGGTGTGAAATTTTTTTAAAAAACTACTTGTCCAGACACTAAATCGGTGCCCCAATCTACTTGTCCTTCATGACAATCTACTTGTCTAGATAAAAATAAATACATTTTAACCGAAACTGTATTTAAACCAGAGATGATATTAGGAATATGTGGGGCTTTTAAAAACAAAAGGGGCTTTATGGCCACTTAACCACCTCCCGTTTGGCCGTATATAAATGACTGGACGGTGGCAGTACAGGGGCGGGTTGCTGTTTATAAACGGCCTCCCTGCACCCTGCTTGTGTATGCTCCCTGGGAGCGTGCAGCACCGCGATCCGGTGCCCGCTGTGTCCTCCGGACACAGTGGAACACCGATCGTTGGACGGGACCTCTGTACGAGGTCCCGATCATGTGATCACTGATTGGCCAATCAGTGATCACATGCAAAGTAGTAAGCAAGATGTCACTTCTGACATCATTGCTTACTACGTGTGAAATCTGTGAATGATCACAGAGGTCACATGGTACAAGGCTATTCCCAACAGCCTTTTACCTTGTGACAAGCTGTGACCAATCACAGCTCACACAGTATTTCTCAATGGCTGCAAGAATGCAGCCAGAGAGGAGAAATGATTGCTTTTACAGCCGTTATGGGTGTGAAAGCAATCAGTGTAAAAGTAAAAAAAAAAAATCTTCATCACCCCTCACCATGGTGACATTGTACTGCTAGGGTGACAGTATGTAAAAAAATAAAATAAAAAATAATATAAAAAAAGTAAAAAAAAAATGTTTAAAAATTATAATTTTTGGTTATAAACTAATTTGGGTTATTTATTTTTTTTACTAAAAATATAACAGAATACATTTTGGCCAAGATTTATGATGAAATATTATTTATTTACAAAATTTTATAAGAAAAACACTTTTTTCTTTATTCTTTACTTCATAGCAAAAAAAAATAAAAATCCCAGTGGTGAATAAATACCACTAAAATAAAGCTTTATCTGTCTCAAAAAAATGCTAAAAAATTTCATATGGATACAGTGTTGCATGACCGCGCAATTGTCATTCAAAGTGTGATAGCGCTGAAAGCTGAAAATTGGCCTGGACAGGAAGGGGGGGAAAGTGTCCGGACTGGAAGTGGTTAAACAGTTAATATTTTTAACATTGCGCTGTTTATTTCCTCCTCCCTCTCTGCCTGTCTCCAGCACCGCACTCCGGGACTAGCAGGGAGGGGAGAGACCTTGCAGTGTAATGAGTACCGATTGGCTGCTCCTCAGTGAAGGGTGGGTCAGGGCTTATCCTTTATCCCTTTCGCTGCCAGAGCCTATTTTCTGCATTTTCTGCACAAGTGTAAAAAATTATTTTAGGCCTGAAGATTACATAAAACCCCCACACATGATATACTTTCTGAAATCAGAGATCCTAGAGAATAAAATAGTGGTAGTTTAAATTTTTTATGTTGTATGATATTATCACAAAATTTTAGTAACAAATACAAGTAAGGTAATTTTAGGGCACAAAAGAGCAATAAATTACCCTATTTTTTTGTAAAATATAAAAGACAAGGCTGCATCGAGTAAATAGATATTCAACTTATCAAACCTTAAATTTGTGCGCAACCGTGAAATGGCGATGATCTTCAGTACCCTATATTTTCTATATTTTCTATAGGTCGACACTTTTAACCCCTCGCCTACAGGGCCCTTATACCCCCTTCCTGTCCAGGCCAATTCCCAGCTTTCAGCGCTGTCACATTTTGAATGACAATTGCGCGGTCATGCAACACTGTATCCATATGAAATTTTTATAATTTCTTTGAGACAGATAGAGCTTTTTTTTGGTGGTATTTAATCCCCTCTGGGTTTTTTATTTTTTCTTAAACAAACCAAAAACCACTGAAAATTTTGAAAAAAAAATGTTTTTTCTTAGTTTTTGTTACAAAATTTTGTAACTAAGTGATTTTTCTCCTTCACTGATGTGCGCTAATGAGGCTGCAGTGATGGGCACTGATAGGCTGCACTGATGGACACTGATAGGTGGCACCGATGGGCACTGATGAGGAGGCACTGATGGGCATTGACAGGCATCTCTGATGGGCACTGAAAGGCAGCACTGATAGGTGGCACTGATAGGTGGCACTGACTGGCACTGATAGGCGGCACTGACTGGCACTGATAGGCGGCACTGTTAGGCGGCACTGATAGGCAGCACTGATAGGTGGCACTGATAGGGGGCACTGACTAGCACTGATAGGCGGCACTGAGTGGCACTGATAGGCGGCACGGACTGGCACTGATAGGTGGCACTGATTGGCACTGATGGATGACACTGAAAGGCATCTCAGATGGGCACTGATATGTGGAATTGATGTGCACTGGTAGGCACTGATATGTGGAATTGATGTGGCACTGATGGGCACTGGTAGGTGGCATGGATGGGCACTGACAGCTGACACTGATGGACCCCACAGGTGCCACTGCTGGGGCTACACAGATCATCAGGGCACACTGATCATCAGTGCCCTGATGATCAGTGTAGATGTCCCCTCCGAGGAATGCCGATTACCGGCTCTCCTCTCCTCTGTCAGCGTGACAGCTCGTGAGGAGAGAAATGCCGATAACTGGCATTTCCCTATTTACATGTGATCAGCTGTGATTGGACACAGCTGATCACATGACCGAGCCAACACCTTCGGCTCTTTCCATTGATTGGTGATCTGCTGTGTCCGAGGGACATCGCGCACCTCCGATCGCCGCGCTGTGCGCTCCCGGAGCCACGCATGCGCGGTTAGAATGGGAGGACGTCTTATGATATCCTCCCAGAACGACAAAACCACCTTGCGCCCGTCATTGTACTATATGGCGGGCGGGAGGCGGTTAAAGCTCCTTATAGGTCATCAGTTTAGCATTACAGTGGAGGTCTGGTGCTAGAATTATTGCTCTCATTCTGATGTGCGTAGCAATATGTGGCATGTGTATCGCAATCAACGTTTTCATGCGTAGGCACCCCAGCGTGTGCTTTTACGTTTGTACATGCGTATATGTGGGGGGCCTCAATTTTGTGGGGGGGGGGTGGTATGTGCTTGAGTGAAACTTTCATTTTTTACAATTAAAAAAAAAAAAGACCCTGCGTGTTTCCCCAGTGCTCCACTGAATGTAATGTGGTGCACATCGCACCGCATTACATTCTTTCCTGGCTTCCATGGCCGGGAATCTCTCAATGGGGACCCGGAAGTGGCATCATAACAAGAAGGGGAGGGGAGCGGATGTGTTCGCTTTCCTTCCTCCCCTCTAGCTGACAGCGGTGACCGAGTCCCAGACCCGCAAATGGGCAAGCCCGGGAGACCTCACGGGGGGGGGAGAGGCTGGCACTGTGTGGAAGCAATCAGGCGGCAGCGCTTCCACCTGGCAGGTGAGCCCGCTGCTTTCCCGCATCAGGGCTAAAGGTAGCAAAAAACTACCTGCCCAATGCCCTGAACCACATGTCCCGGGTGTCGGGCAATAGGAATCGAACAGCCTTGAAAGAGGCACAACTTACTGTATGTAGGAGGAGGTAGTGAGGCCAGTTATATGTAAGGGGTTATAGCCACTTTTATAGCATGCCACTTCAACAGTATATTAGATACCAGGGGCGGACTGACAACTCATGGTGCCCCCGGGCAATAGGGGATCATGGGGCCCCTGTGTCCTTGCCCAAACTCAAAAAAGCCTATGGAAAAGGTACCAGGGGCATCTCATGGGGCCCCCTACTGACCCCGGGCCCTCGGGCAGTGCCCGAGTTTCCAAATGGTCAGTCCGCCCCTGTTAGATACAATCTGATTTTAGTGTATTATACATCTAAAATATCCAGATTCTTTTTAGATTTCATGTAAGCGTCTCATCAGCATAATCAAAGCAGTGGGAATGTTGATTTCCAATGTTTTGATAAATGCAAATAAAGTCACATGCGGGTTTGTTTGCTGGCAGAACTGATGAGTTGATAATTTTTCCAGTTTAGTAAAGCAAAACAAAATTTAGCATAATTTCAGGAAGCTTAGAGAGAATTTTTGGGCTAGATAACAAGTTAGTTTTCATTCCTATTTGTAGTAGGATTACATATGGGATTATTGTATTTTGTAATAACTCCCAACTCTACCTTAGTGGTGGATTCAATATTTTGAGACTGAGTGATCCTGTTTTTGTAAACTGAGATTCAATAATAAACAAGATTTGCCTGTATCCGGTTATTTGTGGGTTTTATATTATATATACTGTATGTTTAAATGCGTGTTTTATTACAAATTATATGAAAAATATTTTTAAAAATACATTTTCAAATATACTGTATGTCATTAAAAATACATTTAATCTACATTTTTGGAATGCATTTACAAATATATGTAAAAATATATGTTAAAAATACTTTTTTATATGTTAAGCAAAATCGGAAGAATATATTTTAAAAATATTTTTGATATACAGTCATGGCCGAAATTGTTGGCACCCTTGATATTTTTCCTGAAAATCAAGTATTTCACACAAAAAAGGTATTGCATTAACACATGTTTTGCTATACACATGTTTATTCCCTTTGTATGTATTGGAACAAATATAAAACAGAGGCAGAAAAGCAAATATGACATAATGTCACACAAAACCCCAAAAATGGGCTGGACAAAAGTATTGGCACCCTTAACTTAATATTTGGTTGCACACCCTTTGGAAAACATAACTGAAATCAGTCGCTTCCTATAACCATCAATAAGCTTCTGACACCTCTCACCCGGAATTTTGGACCACTCTTCCTTTGCAAACAGCTCCAGGTCTCTCTTATTGGAAGGACACCTTTTCCCAACAGCAATTTTAAGATCTCTCCACAGGTGTTCAATGGGATTTAGATCTGGGCTCATTGCTGGCCACTTCAGAACTCTCCAGCGCTTCTTTGCCATCCATTTCTGAGTGCTTTTTGACGTATGTTTGGGGTCATTGTCCTGCTGGAAGACCCAGGATCTTGGACGCAAACCCAGCTTTCTGACACTGGGCCCTACAGTGCGACCCAAAATCCTTTGGTAATCCTCAGATTTCATGATGCCTTGCACACAGTCAAGGCACCCAGTGCCAGAGGCAGCAAAACAACCCCAAAACATCATTGAACCTCCACCATATTTTACCGTAGGTACTGTGTTTTGTTCTTTGTAGGCCTCATTCCGTTTTCGGTAAACAGTAGAATGATGTGCTTTACCGAAAAGCTCTATCTTGGTCTCATCTGTCCACAAGACGTTTTCCCAGAAGGCTTTTGGCTTACTCAAGTACATTTTGGCAAACTGTAGTCTTGCTTTTTTATGTCTCTGTGTCAGCAGTGGGGTCCTCCTGGGTCTCCTGCCATAGCGTTTCATTTCATTTAAATGTCGACGGATAGTTCGCGCTGACACTGATGCTCCCTGAGCCTGCAGGACAGCTTGAATGTCTTTGGAACATGTTTGGGGCTGCTTATCCACCATCCGGACTATTCTGCGTTGCAATCTTTCATCAATTTTCCTCATCCGTCCACGACCAGGGAGATTAGCTACAGTGCCATGGGTTGCAAACTTCTTGATAATGTTGCGCACTGTGGACAAAGGCAAATCTAGTTCTCTGGAGATGGACTTGTAACCTTGAGATTGTTGATATTTTGCCACAATTTTGGTTCTCAGGTCCTCAGACAGTTCTCGTCTCCTCTTTCTGTTGTCCATGCTTAGTGTGGCACAGACAGACACACAATGCAAAGGTTAAGTGAACGTCTCTCCTTTTTATCTGCTTTCAGGTGTGATTTCTATATTGCCCACACCTGTTACTTGCCCCAGGTGAGTTTACAGGAGCATCACATGCTTGTAACATTCTTATTTATCCGCAGTTGTGAAAGGGTGCCAATACTTTTGTCCAGCCCATTTTTGGAGGTTTGTGTGACATTATGTCGAATTTGCTTTCTTTCCTCCCTTTTTTTGTTTTGTCCCAATACACACAAAGGGAATAAACATGTGTATAGCAAAACATGTGTTAATGCAATACGTTTCGTGAGAAATACATGATTTCCTGGAGAAATATCAAGGGTGCCAACAATTTCGGCCATGACTGTATTTTGTAATATATAAAAAGTGCATTTCAATATATACAGAACATCAGGATGTCTGTGTAATGTATCAGCATTGCTCTATTTCTTTTCATCTCTTTGTATTGGTAACATTCGGTATTTGCATTGTAATATTACTACTTTTAAAGTTATACCGTCTACATTATATTTTGTCACAATTGATTAGTAGTCAGCCTCTTTGCTGTGTAAATAAATTAAATCTTTATTTTTTGCACAGTTGTTTTTCTTTGCTATTAACATTATTGGTATTAGCAGCATCAGGATTGGCTAAATTCATGTATAGACAAAAGGTTGTAATCACTTATTACATTTATAATCTTAGATAGAACCAAGTAAATAAGTGTGGTAGGAAAAAACGCCATAACAAATGGTTTCAATATATAGTGGTGGGTTTAGAAGCATGTCTAAACCTAGCCTTAACGTGTTACTAAACCACAGACCCTGCATTCACTATATCTGATCTCCCCGGACCCTGCATTCACTATATCTGATCTCCCCGGACCCTGCATTCACTATATCTGATCTCCCCGGACCCTGCATTCACTATATCTGATCTCCCCGGACCCTGCATTCACTATATCTGATCTCTCCGGACCCTGCATTCACTATATCTGGTCTTCCTGGACCCTGCATTCACTATATCTGGTCTCCCCGGACCCCGCATTCACTATATCTGATCTCTCCGGACCCTGCATTCACTATATCTGATCTCTCCGGACCCTGCATTCACTATATCCAGTCTCCCCGGACCCTGCATTCACTATATCTGATCTCTCCGGACCCTGCATTCACTATATCTGATCTCTCCGGACCCTGCATTCACTATATCTAGTCTCCCCGGACCCTGCATTCACTATATCCAGTCTCCCCGGACCCTGCATTCACTATATCCAGTCTCCCCGGACCCTGCATTCACGATATCTAGTCTCCCCGGACCCTGCATTCACTATATCCGGTCTCCCCGGACCCTGCATTCACAATATCTAGTCTCCCCGGACCCTGCATTCACTATATCTGGTCTCCCTGGTCCCTGCATTCACTATATCTGGTCTCCCCGGACCCTGCATTCACTATATCTGGTCTCCCCGGACCCTGCATTCACTATATCTGGTCTCCCCGAACCCTGCATTCACGATATCTAGTCTCCCCAGACCCTGCATTCACTATATCTGCTCTCCCTGGACCCTGCATTCACTATATCTAGTCTCCCCGAACCCTGCATTCACTATATCTGCTCTCCCCGGACCCTGCATTCACTATATCTAGTCTCCCTGGACCCTGCATTCACTATATCTAGTCTCCCTGGACCCTGCATTCACTATATCTGGTCTCCCCGGACCCTGCATTCACTATATCTGGTCTCCCTGGACCCTGGATTCACTATATCCGGTCTCCCCGGACCCTGCATTCACTATATCCAGTCTCCCCGGACCCTGCATTCACTATATCTAGTCTCCCCGGACCCTGCATTCACTATATCTAGTCCCCCCACACCCTGCATTCACTATATCTAGTCTCCCCACACCCTGCATTCACTATATCTAGTCTCCCTGGACCCTGCATTCACTATATCTAGTCTCTCTGGACCCTGCATTCACTATATCCGCTCTCCACGGACCCTGCATTCACTATATCTGGTCTCCCTGGACCCTGCATTCACTATATCCGCTCTCCCCGGATCCTGCATTCACTATATCTAGTCTCCCCGGACCCTGCATTCACTATATCTAGTCTCCCCGGATCCTGCATTCACTATATCCGCTCTCCCTGGACCCTGTATTCACTATATCTAGTCTCCCCGGACCCTGCATTCACTATATCCGCTCTCTCCGGACCCTGCATTCACTATATCCGGTCTCCCCGGACCCTGCATTTACTATATCCGGTCTCCCCAGACCCTGCATTCACTATATCTAGTCTCCCTGGACCCTGCATTCACTATATCCGCTCTCCCTGGACCCTGCATTCACTATATCCGCTCTCCCCGGACCCTGCATTCACTATATCTAGTCTCCCCAGACCCTGCATTCACTATATCTGCTCTCCCCGGACCCTACATTCACTATATCTGGTCTCCCACAGTACACAGAACATGGAAATGCAATTATTTTAGTAAATATAAACTGCTAAATACGTTTTCTCATCGGCAGTTAGAGCAGTCTTATGACTTCAGCAGAGCACTGGTTAAAGCTTGTAGGAGGAGTTTTCTTTCTGCTCTAGGAGGATGTGAAAGACAGTGCTGTGCAGTGCTGATTGGCCCTGTGCTGATCACATGCACTCTCCCAAAAAAAAAAATTCTAGCAATACCCACCAAACTGTGCATGTGCATGTGACTACGGTTTCAGCCTGTATCAGGTGGTCATTTCAACAAGAGAAGGGGCAGAGAAAAAAGGATCAAACAGCCTTTTTACACAATGCAGAGGATTAACTCCTTAGGTTCCACAGGGAGTATAACAAGCACGCTTTACTGCATCTACAGACTGATTGTACTGTTGTGGGTTTAGTAACACTGTAACCACTTTTGGACCTAAGAAAATTGGACATAAGAATAATCGGCCAATTTTCGCTCTGTTAGTGGGGCAGTGGCACCAGCCGATTTTCGTGGTTCCTCCCCATTTAGTTTATCGGCATGCTGGAAAATTCATAAAAAATGACTGATTTTTTAAATCATTGGTGGCACCATCGGATTACAGAACGAACAATGTTTTCGATTTTTGATCGAAAAATCGTTCGAAATTCGATCCATGTATGGCCTGCTTTACTCTCTCCTCCTCCTACCTATCTTGCATACACTGTATAAAAAAAGATGTGTGTACTTACCTCTTTTAAATCCAGTTTGGTCCAATCACATGATAAGCACTGATTTTTAGGGGGCCCACACTTTTTTTTTTTCATTTTTTTTTTAAGCACCACCTATAACCACTTCCTGACCAGGCCATTTTTTGTGTTATTTAACTGACAAATGCGCGGTCATGAAACGCTGCACCCAAATGAAATTTACGTCCTTTTTCTCACAAATTGAGCTTTCTTTTGGTGGTATTTGATCCCCTGTGCGTTTTTTTATTTTTTGAGCTATAAGCAAAAAAAGACCGTCAATTTTGAGAAAAAAAACAATATTTTGGACTTTTTGCTATTAAACATGTCCAGTAAAAAAATGTAAAAATCAAATGTCATAAATTTAGGCCAAAATGTATTCTGCTCCGTGTCTTTACTAAAAAAAAATCCCAATACGTGTAAATTAATTGGTTTATGTGAAACTTACAACGTTTACAAATTGCGGTATAGATAGTGGGATTTTTTTTTTCTACTAGTAATGGTGGCGATCAGTGACATTTAGCGGGCCTGCGGGACTGTGGCGGACATTCTCACACTAGGGGGGGGGGGACTAACTTGGTTACCCCAAGTGACACCAATACAGTGATCAGTGCTAAAAAAAAAAAGCACTGACACTGTACTAATGGTACTGGGCATGAGGGGGTAATGTGAGGGGCAATCAAAGGGTTAACTGTGTGCTGGGAGTGTTTTACTAGGGCGGGGGGGTATATGCTTCACTGTATGCACACTGATCGGGACAGCTGTGCTCAGCCATCCCGAGCAGTGTGCCCAAACAGACAGGGAGGAAAGCTGCATTGTAAACAATGCAGCGTCCACTATGTTGATGTATGCCAGCAATCACCCAGTGATTGTCTCCCGGGGCCTTGATCGTGTGCAGAGTGCTTGAGCTGATAGGGAAAAAGATTGTTTGTAAACAAAACAATCTTCCTCCCCTTCGGAGATGCTTGGTAATCACTGGGCGCCGTCGGGTAATTACCGGCTGGGACCCGTTGATTGACATCCGTAGCCGCAACTGGCGGCATGGGTAGGGTGCGCGCGCTGCTCGCCCACACCCCCTACCCGGAAATGCGAAATGACGTGTATTTATTTGTGATTCTGCACACCGGTGCCGCTCTGTAGCAGTATACTTGCTATAGGGCGGTCCTTAAGCGGTTAAAGTCCAATTATCTATAAAAAATTTGTTGATATAAATCCAAAACCGGTTTAGAGGCACTCTTAGATCATCCTCCTCTGCAAGACCCATGAGTACCTCTAAAGCAGTTTTGGCTTTATATGAATTCTTTGTGGGAGAGAACCTGGGCATTTATCTCTAACACAAAGTGCCCTGGCTACCTTTGGAACTGTTTAATAATTCGTTGATACGTATTATTCATTTTGTCTGGTTGCTGGTAAGCTCAATCACATGCAGGCTTCTTAGATCTCGAGGGGTCTCCAGTGGTGGGATGTCCACACCAGAATTCCCAAACGAGAATATCTGGTAGTCAACGATCGGGGACGGTCTAGCTGTTGCGGCCCTGTGGAAAAGGGTGGAGACACAAACTTCGGCATTAAATTCCTACTATTGGAGTGTGAAGGATATAGTGGCTGTGGCTATCTTTGGAACTGTTGAATAATTTGTTGATACATATTTTTCATTTTGTCTGGTTGCTGGTAAGCTCAATCACATGCAGGCTTCTTAGATCTCGAGGGGTCTCCAGTGGTGGGATATCCACACTAGAATTCCCAAACGAGAATATCTGGTAGTCAACGATCGGGGACGGTCTAGCTGTTGTGGCTCTGCGGAAAAGGGTGGAGACACAAATTTCAGCATTAAATTCCTACTATTGGAGTGTGTGAAGGATATAGTGGCTGTGGCTATCTTTGGAACTGTTGAATAATTTGTTGATACATATTTTTCATTTTGTCTGGTTGCTGGTAAGCTCAATCACATGCAGGCTCCTTAGATCTCGAGGGGTCTCCAGTGGTGGGATATCCACACTAGAATTCCCAAACGAGAATATCTGGTAGTCAACGATCGGGGACGGTCTAGCTGTTGCGGCTCTGCAGAAAAGGGTGGAGACACAAATTTCAGCATTAAATTCCTACTATTGGAGTGTGTGAAGGATATAGTGGCCGTGGCTACCTTTGGAACTGTTGAATAATTTGTTGATATATATTTTTCATTTTGTCTGGTTGCTGGTAAGTTCAATCACATGCAGGCTTCTTAGATCTCGAGGGTTCTCCAGTGGTGGGATATCCACACTAGAATTCCCAAACGAGAATATCTGGTAGTCAACGATTGGGGAAGGTCTAGCTGTTGTGGCCCTGCGGAAAAGGGTGGAGACACAAATTTTACCATTAAATTCTTACTATTGGAGTGTGTGAAGGATATAGTGGCCGTGGCTATCTTTGGAACTGTTGAATAATTTGTTGATACATATTTTTCATTTTGTCTGGTTGCTGGTAAGCTCAATCACATGCAGGCTTCTTAGATCTCGAGGGGTCTCCAGTGGTGGGATATCCACACTAGAATTCCCAAACGAGAATATCTGGTAGTCAACGATCGGGGACGGTCTAGATGTTGTGGCCCTGCGGAAAAGGGTGGAGACACAAATTTCAGCATTAAATTCCTACTATTGGAGTGTGTGAAGGATATAGTGGCTGTGGCTATCTTTGGAACTGTTGAATAATTTGTTGATACATATTTTTCATTTTGTCTGGTTGCTGGTAAGCTCAATCACATGCAGGCTCCTTAAATCTCGAGGGGTCTCCAGTGGTGGGATATCCACACTAGAATTCCCAAACGAGAATATCTGGTAGTCAACGATCGGGGACGGTCTAGCTGTTGTGGCTCTGCGGAAAAGGGTGGAGACACAAATTTCAGCATTAAATTCCTACTATTGGAGTGTGTGAAGGATATAGTGGCTGTGGCTATCTTTGGAACTGTTGAATAATTTGTTGATACATATTTTTCATTTTGTCTGGTTGCTGGTAAGCTCAATCACATGCAGGCTCCTTAAATCTCGAGGGGTCTCCAGTGGTGGGATATCCACACTAGAATTCCCAAACGAGAATATCTGGTAGTCAACGATCGGGGACGGTCTAGCTGTTGTGGCTCTGCGGAAAAGGGTGGAGACACAAATTTCAGCATTAAATTCCTACTATTGGAGTGTGTGAAGGATATAGTGGCTGTGGCTATCTTTGGAACTGTTGAATAATTTGTTGATACATATTTTTCATTTTGTCTGGTTGCTGGTAAGCTCAATCACATGCAGGCTCCTTAAATCTCGAGGGGTCTCCAGTGGTGGGATATCCACACTAGAATTCCCAAACGAGAATATCTGGTAGTCAACGATCGGGGACGGTCTAGCTGTTGTGGCTCTGCGGAAAAGGGTGGAGACACAAATTTCAGCATTAAATTCCTACTATTGGAGTGTGTGAAGGATATAGTGGCCGTGGCTACCTTTGGAACTGTTGAATAATTTGTTGATATATATTTTTCATTTTGTCTGGTTGCTGGTAAGTTCAATCACATGCAGGCTTCTTAGATCTCGAGGGTTCTCCAGTGGTGGGATATCCACACTAGAATTCCCAAACGAGAATATCTGGTAGTCAACGATTGGGGAAGGTCTAGCTGTTGTGGCCCTGCGGAAAAGGGTGGAGACACAAATTTTACCATTAAATTCTTACTATTGGAGTGTGTGAAGGATATAGTGGCCGTGGCTATCTTTGGAACTGTTGAATAATTTGTTGGTACATATTTTTCATTTTGTCTGGTTGCTGGTAAGCTCAGTCACATGCAGGCTTCTTAGATCTCACGGGGTCTCCAGTGGTGGGATATCCACACCAGAATTCCCAAACGAGAATATCTGGTAGTCAACGATCAGGGACGGTCTAGCTGTTGTGGCCCTGCGGAAAAGGGTGGAGACACAAATTTCGGCATTAAATTCCTACTATTGGAGTGTCTGAAGGATATAGTGGTTCCCGGGGACCATGTAATGGTGAGAATGAGAAAATCCCGCTGAGTGCCCCTTTCAGCCGATGTTGCAAAGCTTATTAGAGCATCATGGCCAAGTTTAGCTTGAAGCTATTGATTGCGGAATGAATAGGATGGATTTCAGGAGGTGCTATTGCTAAATGGATTTTGCTTTTAGGAAAAGTATTGTCTTTTTACTCCTCTGTCAATAGATAATAAAACATCTCATCTAACATACAGGGCTGTTTGCATTTCATCTCACGTTCAATCCCCAAGTGCTTTATTAACTAGAGTAATAGCATAAACCACTGTGGATAAGGAGCACAATTATGTTTAATGCCATTTACAAAATGGCCTTTGCAAGGGCGGACTGACCATGTGGAAACTCGGGCACTGCCCGAGGGCCCGGGACCAGTAGGGGGCCCATGAGATGCTCCTGGTACCTTTTTCATAGGCTTTTTTGAGTTTGGACAAGGACACAAGGGCCCCATGATCCCCTATTGCCCGGGGGCCCCATGAGTTGTCAGTCCGCCCCTGGGCCTTTGAGGTCGTTTTTTTAGGCCTTGAAAAAGGAACGGTGAGATTCAGCCTTAGGAAGCATTCACCTACACAATGCCAGTTCCAGGCTGGCAGTACTGCGTGCAGGCCGCTGTCATACAATGCTATGTGCAATGCAGTGTATCGCAGCTGGTGGAGCGGTGCCCGTAGAGGAAAAGAAAAAGAGAAGAATGGCGGAGGGCAGACATGACTAGGTGGAGAGGAGAAGGAAAGACGGGAATGGGTTAAGTTAACCCTTTCACACCTAAGGGTAAAACATATCTAAATGCCTAAGCACAATTTTGCAACTTTGACATGTGTTAGTAAAACCGTACATATCATCACAACTACTTTGTGCATCCAGGTGAATTATACCGCGTTTTTTTCAGGACAAATTGGGCTTTCATTTGGTGGTAAATGACATCTCCTGATTTTTTTTTATGATCAAAGGAAAACTGGCCCAAAATAGTAAAAAAAAATATTTTTTTTCATTTAGCTGTGTGTTTCTTGTTATTACCATAACCTACCTCCATAGAACCCAAAATAAATTTTCTAGCTCTTGACAATTGCAGCGATACCATATATGTGTATGTTATTTGTTGTTTGTACCCGTAGTACAGCCCAGAAACAATAGTGCGCATTTTGGTTTTGTCTTTTTTGTTTTTACCTAAAACACACTCACATTGACACTAACTGACACTGATACCAATTTTTTGGTCAGGCGAGTCCATTTGGCTGAAATTTCATTGCATCAACTCAGAATGGTCCTCAGTAGTTTGTATCGCTCCCACATTCTTGTATGCATGCCTGACAACATCGGGGGAGGCTCCTAATGAGACGACAGATAGTGTCCTGGGGGATTTCCTCCCAGATCTGGACCAGGGCATCACTGAGCTTCTGGACAGTCTGAGGTGCAACCTGGCAGTGTCGGATGGATCAAAACATGATATCCAGAGGTGTTCTATTGGATTTAGGTCAAGCAAGCATGGGCCATTCAATGGTATCAATTCCTTCATCCTCCAGAAACTGCCTGCATACTCTCGCCACATGAGGTCAGGCATTGTCGTGCACCAGGAGGAACCCAGGACCCACTGCACCAGCGTAGGGTCTGACAATGGTTCCAAGGATTTCATCCCGATACCTATTGGCAGTCATGGTACCATTGTCTAGCCCAGAGGTCTGCAACCTTTAAGACATAAAGAGCCACTTGGACCCGTTTCCGAGAGAGAAAAAAAGACTGGGAGCCGCAAAACCATTGCAACATTTAAAACAAATCCGACACTGCATATATTGCAAAAAACGCTCTGGTCATGAAGGGGGTTTAAGGGCCCAGTAAGCAAAGGGTTAATCAGGGCCACAGTGTATCGTCATAATCACAATCATAGCCTTAGGTCAGTGGTGGGCAACCTTTTTTTTCGACTGAGCCAAATCTCGCCAAAACCACGATTGAAATTTATTTTGAGAGAAACATTTTTAAAACTGAAAATACATCCCCCATATAGTAATTCATCCCCCATATAGTAATTCATCCCCCATATAGTAATTCATCCCCCATAGTAATTCATCCCCCCTATAGTAATTCATCCCCCATATAGTAATTCATCCCCCATAGTAATTCATCCCCCCTATAGTAATTCATCCCCCCTATAGTAATTCATCCCCCCTATAGTAATTCATCCCCCATATAGTAATTCATCCCCCGTAGTAATTCATCCCCCATAGTAATTCATCCCCCCTATAGTAATTCATCCCCCCTATAGTAATTCATCCCCCATATAGTAATTCATCCCCCCTATAGTAATTCATCCCCCATAGTAATTCATTCCCCATATTGTGTGAATTCACTTACCTTTGCTCCGCGCGTTCCTCTCGCTGGGTTCCCGCGCCGTTCTGGTCTTCAGGGCGGACTGTGAGAGGAGAGGAGTTCGTCACGCTGCCCCGCCTACATCCGGGCTGCCCCGCCTACATCCTGACAGCTAATGTTTGCCAGCGGGCGCCCGGCACACAGAAGATCTGCATTAAAAGAGCCGCGGCTTGCCGACCCTATTGCCTGTCACCTGGTGGGCAGTGTGCTCCGGAGCCGCAGGAAAGGTGAAAAAGAGCCGCATGCGGCTCCGGAGCCGCGGGTTGCCGACACCCGGTCTAGCCTGTAGAGGTCTGTGCGTCCCTCCATGGATATGCCTCCCCAGACCATCACTGACCCACCACCAAAATGGTCATGCTGAACCATGTTACAGGCAGCAGAATGTTCTCCACGGCTTCTCCAGACCCTTTCATCTCTGTCACATGTGCTCAGGGTGAATCTGCTGTCATCTGTGAAAAGCACAGGGTGCCAATGGCGGACCTGCCAATTCTGGTGTTCTATGTCAAATGCCAATTGATCTTTATGGTGCCGGGCAGTGAGCACAGGGCCCACTAGAGGATAGTAGGCCCTCAGGTCACCCTCATGAAGTCTGTTTCTGATTGTTTGGTCAGAGACATTCACAGCAGTGGCCTGCTGGAGGTCATTTTGTAGGGTTCTGGCAGTGCTCATCCTGTTCCTCCTTGCACAAAGGAGCAGATACTGGTCCTGCTGATGGGTTAAGGACCTTCTATGGCCCTGTCCAGCTCTCCTAGAGTAACTACCTGTCTCCTTGAATCTCCTCTATGCTCTTGAGACTGTGCTGGGAAACACAGCAAACCTTCTGGCAATGGCATGTATTGATGTGCTATCCTGGAGCAGTTGGACTGCCTGTGCAATGTCTGAAGGGTCCCAGTATTGCCTCATGCTACCAGTAGTGACACTGACCCTAGCCCAGTGTTTCTCAACTCCAGTCCTCATGGACCCCCAACAGGTCATGTTTTCAGGATTTCCCTCAGATGAAACAGCTGTGGTAATTACTAAGGCAGTGAAACTGATAAAATCACCTGTGCAAAATAATGGAAATCCTGAAAACATGACCTGTTGGGGGTCCATGAGGACTGGAGTTGAGAAACACTGCCCTAGCCAAATATAAAACTACTAAAAAACTTTCAGAAAAGATGAGTCGGGAAACAATGTCAGTGGCCTCCACTCCATCCCACTTTTGGGGTCGTCTCATTGTTGCCCATCTAGTGCACCTGTTGTTTATTTCATTAACACCAAAGCAGCGGAAAATGATTAACAACTCCCTCTGCTACTTAACTGACCAAATCAATATCCCAGGAGTTTAATTGACTTGATGCTAGACTCTGATTAAAAAGTCTTCCTTTAACTTTTTTGAGCATTTTATATTATGACCATGCCAAACTGGCTGCCCCAATCTTGTGGGATTTTGGTGCTAAAAACCTAGACTTTCCTCTCCAATGAGTTTCTGTCAGCCTAAGAAAGTGTAACAGTGCCCCCGACATATCAGAGGCTGTAAAGCAGTACTACACCTGTCTACAGGGTCACAGGAAGGAACCATGGAGCTTGATACTGTCATCCAACTCCCATGGAAGTGTCGAATCCAGAAGGCATTGATGGAAACTACAGTGCTGAAATAGGAGAGCAAGGCCACCAGAGAGGAGAGTATGACTCTTATGTTGCAGGGAACTTTAAATTTGATTTTATTTTAACTTGCCAGAGTCACTTCAAGGTAAACAATACAATAATAACTCAGAATATGCAGCCACTGGAAATCCACTATACTTTCCCTTTAAGTACATTTCCGACTATTAAGCGTTAGAAGTAAAAATAGTTTTTCTTGTTTTCCCAAGAAAGAAGCACTAAATAAATGAAAATTTGTTCTCCCGGCTGCACATTTTCCTGGGCTTGATAAATAGACCTCACTGACTTATGCTAATATTTCTACTTTAATATGCATAGGTCTCAATCGATTCAGGCAGCCTAGTTTATACATAGCTCATAAACATTTATAGCGACGGGACGAATTTTATCATCGGCAGTAAGAATGAGGATTTAGAGGGCAA
The DNA here is from genome assembly GCF_062004578.1 of Staurois parvus. Lineage (NCBI taxonomy): Eukaryota > Metazoa > Chordata > Amphibia > Anura > Ranidae > Staurois > Staurois parvus. The sequence continues at coordinate 3,409,506 of NW_028318579.1, read as the reverse complement.
TGCAGCATGGAGTATTACCCTACCAAATACACACAAACACAAGACAAACACATTTATTTAGCTAAGGCAAAGCTGTCACCATACCTAGATGTTATTCATGAACTGATCACTCACAGTATTTTTACAGGCAAAATCTGAAGTTTTAACTCCACCACTGACCTGAGCAGACTCCACCCAGGTCTGCATAATACACACAGAATTTTATAACCAGAGTACCTCATTTTTCGGCTGGTTCTGAGGTCTTAAGACCTTGTCTGTCCTGCCAGGTATTAAATGGTTATCTGCAATGGATGCCTTGTTTTCAATAAGCGGGTCAACCCATAAACCTGGATTGGTACCTGCAGTTCAATGTATCTACAGGGTGATTGAAAAGTAACTCCTTATTTTAAAAATCTTATAATTTATTTTTTAATCATTATTTTTACAAAAAATGAATATGAGAAGAACACACATAACATTGAGTTTTATTTAAAATTCTTCTTGAGCACAGTTTCCACACAGTGAAAAGAGAGGCCACTTTCCCTTGCTGCTTATCGAATGAACATTTTTGGGCTCTGAGGGAACACTTCTTGAATTGTTCTCACTACCTCCGGGTCACTGGCATTGGAAGGGCGACTGCTTCTTTGAGCATCCATTACAGAACCCGTCGCCATGAGTTTTGCATGACAGTTCTTGATGGTCTTTGCATCAATCTGAGCATGTTTTCCTTTGATGGTCTTCCACCATCTTTGCTCTTGAACAACTGATTTCCAAACTTCGTAGCGTGCCGCTAACTGGGCACGCTCTTGTACAGGTAAAAGTCTGGACATCTTTATGGGGCTTCAAATTTTAAAACAAAATAGTCAATCTTAAAAGAAAAACAATAATACAGATTTAATTGTCATAGATTAAGGAACATACATTAACGAATTGAGGAAAAAGTAACTTCATATAAAAATTTATAAATAGTTTAAAATAGGGTGTTACTTTTCAATCATCATGCATATGCAAATGAGTGCACTAAGGGAAACATAGTTCTATGATAGAGTACAATATTGAGGGTACAGTGTTGGCCAGAGTTACAGAGGAAAAAATGAGACGGTGTTTATTTCAAATTACTGCAAAATGAGGAAGCAGTGTGGTAAGTGGGAAAATCAAATAGAATTCTGGTGTGTATCACTGGAGAGGGAAGGAGGTCCTAATTTCTCTATATTAATTTTTACTTATAACTAGAGGGGTCACCAGCAGGGTGAAGGAGGTCCTGATTCCCCTATATGGATCTTTATATCACTAGAGGGGTCATCGGCAGGAGGAAGGAGGTCCTGATTCCTCTATATAGATCTTTATATCACTAGAGGGATCACCGGCAGGTGGAAGGAGGTCCTGATTCCTCTGTATAGATCTTTATATCACTAGAGGGATCACCAGCAGGAGGCCCTGATTCCTCTAAATAGATCTTTATATCACTAGAGGGGTCACCAACAGGTGGAAGGAGGTCCTGATTCCTCTATATAGATCTTTAGTTATCACTAGAAGGGTCACCAGGAAGAGGAAGGAGGTCCTGATTCCCCAATATAGATCTTTAGTTTTTGCTAGAGTAGTCACCATCAGGAGGAAGGTAGTCCTGATTTACCTATATAAAAAGTTATTAATAGAGGGGTCACCAACAGAAGGAAGGAGGTTCTGATTCCTCTATATAGATCTGTATATCACTAGAGGGATCACCAGCAGGAGGAAGGAGGTCCTGAGTCCTCTATATAGATCTTTATATCACTAGAGGGGTCACCGGCAGGAGGAAGGAGGTCCTGATTCCTCTATATAGATCTTTATATCACTAGAGGGGTCACCGGCAGGAGGAAGGAGGTTCTGATTCCTCTATATAGATCTTTATATTACTAGAGGGATCACCAGCAAGAGGAAGGAGGTCCTGATTCCTCTATATAGATCTTTATATCACTAGGGGGATCACCAGCAGGAGGAAGGAGGTCCTGATTCCTCTATATAGATCTTTATATCACTAGAGGGGTCACCAGCAGGAGGAAGGAGGTCCTGATTCCTCTATATAGATCTTTATATCACTAGAGGTGTCACCAGCAGGAGGAAGGAGGTCCTGATTCCCCTATATAGATCTTTATATCACTAGAGGGGTCACCAGCAAGAGGAAGGAGGTCCCGATTCCTCTATATAGATCTTTAGTTAGACCTCATTTAGAATACTGTGTAAAGTTCTGGAGACCTCACCTACAAAACATATTGATAGGATAAGAAAGAATGGGTCCAGAGATGGGCAACAAAAATGGTGAAAGGTCTGAGTGATACATCATATCGGGAGAGTCTGCAGGAACGTCATATGTACAGTATAAAGGAAAAAAGGGGGGGCATGACTAAAACTTTTAAACACACTAAGAATATGAATAAAATTCATGAAGGCAGTATTTTCAATATGAAGCTGGGATCAGGAAAAAGGGTAATGACCTCAAACTAACAGGAGGAAAGTTCAAAACTAACCTTCAGAAGTATTATTTTACTGAAATAGACTTACAGCAAGGCAGAAATTCAGTGAACAGTAAGTGAATTTGTGATCCACTCGGTCTTTTTCTACTACACTCTTTTATATTTCTGTATGTTATTTTACCTAAATCAATTAGAAATTATATGGTTTTTCAAAAACATTACAGTGTGCATGTTAGAGTATATATATACTATATATATATATATATATATATATATATATATATATATATATATATATTTATATTATCTCAGAGAAGTGAGTCCACCCCTCACATTTTTGTAAATATTTGATTCTATCTTTTCATGTGACAACACTGAAGAAATGACACTTTACTCACTTCTGGGAGATACTGTATATATATATATATATATATATATATACATACTGTATATATATATATATATATATATATCCTTCATTCTTTAACTCATATATTCAGTCTCTCCCTTTCTACTGGCATCTTCATCAACTCTCTAAAACATGCGGTAGTCACCCCCATACTTAAAAAAGCCTCACTGGACCCCACCAATCTTAGCAATCTTAGACCCATCTCGTTACTCCCTTTTGCCTCCAAGCTCTTTGAGCGTCTAGTCTACAACCAGCTGAGCTGCCACCTTATTGAGAATAACCTTCTTGATCCCCTTCAGTCTGGATTTTGTCCACAACACTCCACAGAAACTGCCCTCCTAAAACTCACAAACAACTTACTAACCGCTAAAACCAATGGTCACTATTCCATACTCTTGCTCTTGGACCTCTCCACTGCCTTTGACACAGCTGACCACCCCCTCCTCCTCAAAAAACTCTATTTATTTGGTCTCCGTGATTGTGCTCTCCGTTGGTTCAAATCTTACCTTTCTCACCGCACCTTCAGTGTCACTTACAACTCTACTTCCTCCTCTCCTACTCCTCTTACTGTCGGGGTCCCCCCAGGTTCTGTCCTTGGACCTCTCCTATTCTTGATCTACACTTCTTCCTTGGGTCAGCTGATAGCTTCCCATAGTTTCCAATACTATTTCTATGCTGATGATACACAAATCTCTCTACTCCTCAATTGACCCCATCAGTTTCCACATGTATCACCGATTTACTAACAGACATATGAGACTGGATGTCACACCACTTCCTAAAACTCAATCTATCCAAAACTGAGCTCATAATATTTCCTCCCCCACGGGCCTCTTCCCCTGATTTCTCGGTCAGGATCAATAGCACAACTATCAACCCATCCCTGCATGCCAGGGTGCTAGGGGTAACCCTGGATTCTGAACTATCCTTTCAGGCCCACATCCGATCCCTGTCCAAACCATGCCGCCTCAGCCTCCGCAACATCTCCAGAATACGCCCCTTTTTAACCAATGATACCACAAAGCTCCTAATTCACTCCCTGGTCATCTCTCGCCTCAACTACTAAAACTTTCTCCTCATTGGTTTACCTTTACATAGGCTATCCCCCCTCCAGTCCATCATGAATGCTGCTGCCAGGCTCATCCACCTTACTAACTGTTCAGTGTCTGCTGCCCCTCTCAGCCAATCCCTCTCCACTCGCCCAACGAATAAAATTCAAAACACTAACAACAACTTACAAAGCCATCCACAACTCTGCCCCCAGCTACACCACAAACCTGGTCCCAAATATCAACCAAACCATCACTCCGATTCTCTCAAGACCTTCTGCTCTCTAGTTCCCATGTCACCTCCTCCCATGCTCACCTCCAGGACTTCTCCTGAGCTTCTCCCATCTTATGGAACTCCCTATCCCAATCTGTTCGGCTGTCTCCTAACCTATCCACCTTTAGACGATCCCTGAAAACCTTTCTCTTTATAGAAGCCTATCCTTCTCCTACGTAGTAAACCGCCATTTATTTCCTCCATCAGCTCATCCCCCCACAGCTATTACCTTTTGTATCACTCAACCCTTCCTCCTAGATTGTAAGCTCCCAGGAGCCGGGCCCTCTGTGTCCTCTTGTACCTAATTGTATTGTTACTGTAATGTCTACATTTTGTAAAGTGCTGCGTAAACTGTTGGTGCCATATAAATCCTGTATAATAATAATAATAATAATTAGTGCCACCTATCAGTGACCATCAGTACAGCCTCATCAGTGAAGGAAAAAAATTACTTATTTGCAAAATTTTATAACAGAAACCATTAATTTTTTTTTCCAAATTTTCTGTCTTTTTTCGTTTGTTTAGGAAAGGATAAAACCCCCAGTGGTGATGAAAACCACTAAAAGAAAGCTCTACCTGTCTCAAAAAAAATGCTAATAATTTTGTTTGTGTACAGCGTTGCATGATTTCCTGTCATGGTTTTTCTTCTCAAAGAATAGGTGCAGGAACTCCCCCATTTTGAGTCACCCCTCAATTTTTCCCCCTACCCGCCTCTAAACACCATCCCTCAATTCCTCCACCTACCCATTTCCTAGTAGAGCACATTTTGGAGAATACAGAGCCAAGTATCATTTTGTATGGAATTTGTTAAAGATAACAAAAAAGCAGTAAACTAGATCCCCTGCAGCCAGCAACAATAGACCGCCCCAGTCACAATGGACCCCTGCAACAAAATTCCAACCCAGCAACAATAGACCCCCCAGCAACAACAGATCTCCCATCAACAAACAACAATCGACCCCTCTCTCAAACGTAGATCCTTTCCAGCAACAATTGGCCTCCCAGCAATAATAGACCATCATGCAAAAATAGACCTATATATATAAAAATGCAGCGCTGTAAATGATCAAATCATGCAAATCAACACAATAATAGTCCTGAAAAGGTGCTCAATAATTCCCAGTGCCAATGGAAAGAATGCAAACTAACCAGAAACACATTTAAAATACGCATGTGTGTAAGAAATCCTGGAGATTCCCCTCTCTCCCTCTGGTCAGAAAATGGATAGATCTACTCCAGTGTCAATAGATCCCCCAGCAGCCAGCATCAATAGACTCTCCAGCACACCACAGCACCCGTTGCCATTACTTACATTCAGTGCTGGAGGTGCCGGAACTGCGTTTCACCGCATTCCCACTGGAAAAAAGTCCAGTTTTCAATACATTGTCATTCAAAGTGTGAGAGCAGTATTGAAGTGGTTTCACTCCTTATCGCCGATATCACACAAATATTTGACCTCACAGAACTGGGCTTTTTTCCGTGGGGCTGCATATTTGCATACCTGTCTTTGTGCTGGGAGCGCGTGGCACAGCGTGCTCCCAGCACAAAGACCGCAGTGTCACTGACAGCCCCGAGTCCCGTTCTAATGATCGGGTCACATGATCGCTGTGATAGCCTCTGATCGGCTAGCACAGTGATCAATCACTGTGAAGCCCGCCCCCTTATTTTTATTTCTCTCTGAATGGAGGAGAGAGATACATTGTATCTCTCTCTCTCCTTGCTTAGAGAAAAAAAAACTGTTTGTAAAAAAAAAAAAAGATAAATAAATATTAAAAAAGAAAATAAAAAAAGGAAAAATACCTAGCTCAAGGTTTGATCTAGTTCATTGCCAGGGTTAGTGTTTGGGTCAAGGTTAGGGTCAAAGGTAAAGGTCAAAAGTCTGGGTCAAAGGTCAGGATTTTTTTTTTAACCTCCCTAGCAGTATTCCCGAGTGTAGCTCGGGGTAAAGTTTCAGTACCAAAAGCGGTAACCCCCCTGAGCTACACTCGGGCTTACCATGCGGCGTTGTATAGGGGGTCCCTGCAGCACTTACCTTGTCCTTCGCTCCCGCGATGTGTCCCCTGAAGCGTCCCCGGCCATCTCCTCCGGCTGATGCCGGCATCCGGCTTCTGTGTTCCGGTCCCTGTGATGTCGGGACGTACGGGAGCCGGCGGGAAATTTGAAAATTTAAAAAAAATGTCATTTTTTTCCAAACAAATTTTACATAGTAAAACATTGCTGTTTCAACCCATTTCACATATATTTTGTCCCGAGTGCTTTGTCCGGCGCCCTGTCTGCATTTTGTCTGTTCTTTCTGCCTGGAAACTGAGAAACGTCCATGGCGTCCAAAAAGCGTCCCTTTATGTCAAAATCAGTTTTAGACCGGCTAGAGAACAGCGATAGTACCGTATATACTCGAGTATAAGTCGAGTTTTTCAGCACATTTTTTGTGCTGAAAAACGGCCCCCTTGGCTTATACTCGAGTCAACATCTGCAGGGGGGGCGCGAGGCTCCGTCAAGGGGGGCGCGTACAGGGGTGGGCAGAGGGCTGCTGTCTCTTACCTGGCTCCCACGATGATCCATCCAGGAAGCGCTGCTCCTTCCGTCACTCCGGCCACTCCCTCACTCCTGCCGCTCGGCTCCGCCTCCTCACCGGTGATTGGCCGCCAGAACTGTAGCTCAGGAAAGGTACACAGGCGGCCAATCACGGACGAGGAGGCGGAGCCGAGCGGACCTGCAAAAATCGAGTGAGGGAGAGGCCGGAGTGAAGAAGGACAGCTGACAGGTAAATGTGCAGTGCAGAGGTGCTGCTGCAACCACATATGCTGGCTGCAGCAGCACCATACTAGAACAGGAGTCAGCAAGTGTCATTGGTGTCAGTGGGAGGAATAGTGCCCCATCATTGGTGTCACTGATACTAATGATGGGGCATTATTCCTCCCACTGACACCAACGATGGGGCACTATTCCTCCCACTGATACCAACGATGGGGCACTATTCCTCCCACTGATACCAATGATGGGGCACTATTCCTCCCACTGATACCAATGATGGGGCATTATTCCTCCCACTGACACCAACGATGGGGCACTATTCCTCCCAGTGATACCAATGATGGGGCACTATTCCTCCCACTGACACCAACAATGGGGCACTATTCCTCCCACTGATACTAATGATGGGGCATTATTCCTCCCACTGACACCAACAATGGGGCACTATTCCTCCCACTGATACTAATGATGGGGCATTATTCCTCCCACTGATACCAATGATGGGGCACTATTCCTCCCACTGATACCAATGATGAGGCACTATTCCTCCCACTGATACCAATGATGGGGCACTATTCCTCCCACTGATACCAATGATGGGGCACTATTCCTCCCCCTGATACCAATGATGGGGCACTATTCCTCCCACTGATACCAATGATGAGGAACTATTCCTCCCACTGATACCAATGATGGGGCACTATTCCTCCCACTGACACCAATGATGGGGCACCATTCCTCCCACTGATACCAATGATGGGGCACTATTCCTCCCACTGATACCAATGATGGGGCACTATTCCTCCCACTGACACCAATGATGGGGCACTATTCCTCCCACTGACACCAATGATGGGGCACTATTCCTCCCACTGACCAATGATTCCCACCCTCTGCTTATACTCGAGTCAATAGTTTTTCCCAGTTTTTTCTGGTAAAATTTGGTACCTCGGCTTATATTCGGGTCGGCTTATACTCGAGTATATAAGGTAAATCAGAACCACTTGCAGAATTGAGTGATAATGATTAGTGGGGGAAATTCGTCATCAGACACTGAAAACGATTCTGCGACTTTGCTCAGCGATGTGCGAACTTGGCGCTATATTTCAAATTTCAGTGTTTTTGGTTTGATTATATTATTGAATTAAATGTATTATTATTATATTATTATTTTTTAGGATTATTTATTAAATTATAATTTATGATTTCGTGTTTCAAGTTTTATCATATCTGGAATGTTTACTAGACTCTTGTTCGGACAGATTTCAGTGAGTTATTCCTAAAAATTACAGCCTACAATAAAAAACTACATATTTCCGTGCAAAATAATGGTACCGCTTTCAGCACCAAAAATCTGAAATAATCAGACCGCCGAGGAGGTTAATTGGTATCAGTGTCAGTGTGTTTTAGGTAAAACAAAAAACAACAACAAAAAAAGGGACAGTATTGTTTCTGGGCTGTGGTACAGGTGCAAACAACAAGTAACATACACATATATGGCATCGCTGCAATCGAGCTGGAAAATGTATTTTGGGTTGTTTTTTGGTGGTAGGTTGTGGTAATAAAAAGAAAACCACAGCTAAATTAAAAAAAAAATTATATTTCCTTACTATTTTGGGCCAGTTTTCCTTTGATAATACAAAAAATCAGGAGATATCAATGACCAATTACCACCAAATGAAAGCCCAATTTGTCCTGAAAAAACACAAGGTATAGTCCACCTGGAAGTACAAAGACGTTGTGATCATATTTACGGTTTTACTAACACATGTCAAAGTTGTAAAATTGTACTTAGGCTTTAAGATTTGTTTTACCCTTAGGTGTGAAGGCGTTAAGGAAGCTTTTAATATGGAGTATGGTCCAGGGGACATGGCTACCATAAAACTAGAGGATAGTAAAAGAGCGGTTTGATAGTGATAGGTCTACAGGGGATTAGATTAAAGTAATAAGGTCTTCTAAGCAAACAGTACTTATGTTGTACTTGAGTATCCTGTTTAATAATAAATCCTGTATAATAGTATACATGGTCCACCACCCAAAATGCTCTCTCCGCTCCTCACAAGACCTCCTACTCTCTAGATCCCTGGTCTCCTCCTCCCATGCCCGTCTCCAGGACTTCTCCAGTGCTTCCCCCATCCTCTGGAACTCACTACCCCAATCCATCAGACTGTCATCTACCCTCCTCACCTTTAGGGACACCCTGAAAACCCATCTCTTCAGGGAAGCCTACCCCGCCCTCACCTAATTGCCGATCTCCTCCACTCTTCCTACCACTCCATCCCCCACAGCTATTTCCTCCTGTACCACTCTCCCCTCCCTCCTAGATTGTAAGCTCCAAGGAGCAGGGCCCTCAAACCCCTCGTGTATTGTATTGTTTTGTTACTGTGCTGTCTCGTGTATTGTCTCCCATTATAATGTAAAGCGCTGAGCAAACTGTTGGCACTATATAAATCCTGTATAATAATAAGAATATTGGTCAAAAAATGGGCATTTACTGCAGTATATACACAACAAATGGGCAACTGTTACAACATGCAGGCAACAAACATTCAATCATTACAATAAGCAGGCAAAATATGGGATATCATGACCATAGGTGGGTGCTCACGATAACAGTGTTGACCGTGACAGTAATTGGGAACCAGTGTCCTTTTGGGTGTCCCCTACCTGTAGGGGCCCAAGAAGACCACAGAGATGCATATACAGGCCTCTGGTTAAGCTACTTTTATCTGCATGGGTCCTAAACACCTGCCTACCTCTCCTAGTAAATGATCTGGCCCTGCATCACACTATTCTTCCATTTGGAGTGGTGCTGGATATGTTGCGTGCTATATTATCAACAAATGGGCAATCACTGCAGTATATACACAACAAATGGGCAATCACTGCAGTATATACACAACAAATGGGCAATCACTGCAGTATATACACAACAAATGGGCAATCACTGCAGTATATACACAACAAATGGGCAATCACTGCAGTATATACACAACAAATGGGCAATCACTGCAGTATATACACAACAAATGGGCAACTGTTACAACATCCAGGCAACAAACATTCAATCATTGCAATACACAGGCGAAATATGGGAAATCATGACCAAAGGTGGGTGCTCACGATAACAGTTTTGACCGTGACAATAATTGGGAACCAATGGCCCTTTGGGTGTCCCCTACCTGTAGGGGCCCAAGAAGACCACAGAGATGCATATACAGGCCTCTGGTTAAGCTACTTTTATCTGCTTGGACCTTAACACCTGCCTACCTCTCCTAGTAAATGATCTGGCCCTGCATCACACTATTCTTCCATTTGGAGTGGTGATGGATATGTGGTGTGCTATATTTTCAACAAATGAGCAATCACTGCAGAATATACACAACAAATGGGCAACTGTTACAACATGCAGGCAACAAACATTCAATCATTGCAATACGCAGGCAAAATATGGGATATCATGACCATAGGTGGGTGCTCACGATAACAGTGTTGACCGTGACAATAATTGGGAACCAGTGGCCCTTTGGGTGTCCCCTACCTGTAGGGGCCCAAGAAGACCACTGAGATGCATATACAGGCCTGTGGTTAAGCTACTTTTATCTGCTTAGACCTAACACCTGCCTACCTCTCCTAGTTAATTATCTGGCCCTGCATCACACTATTCTTCCATTTGGAGTGGTGCTGGATATGTTGAGTGCTATATTTTAGAAAACTTGTAAAAATTACCGAAAGGTCTCCTTTAAAAGGTCCGCATTTAGCCGTGTCACACACATGTTGTAAAGTGCTGCTCATTACTTACTACGATCAATTCAGCGGACAGCAAGCTGATGAAAGAAAGTGAACTCATTAAACAGAATGGATTTCCTTTGATGTCAGATTTATGCGTAATAAAGAATTCCTGAACTGGATGTAGATATGCAGGTTTTTTTCTCCAGATATAGGTGGACTTGTCTTATCACCAGGTCGGTTTATCTTCTCAGTTTCCTTACAGCCAGACATAAATTACCACTGAAATAAACAAACATAGAAAGCTTTAAATGCAGCAAATAGAGTTTCAAATTAAAGTGAAGAGATATGACGCTCTTACTATTTATATCATGTTTTGCATAACGGAATGCAGTTTTCGTTCATCCCTCCACCAGCCTTTGATCTAGAAAGTAATGTTATTATAATAATATAGGGATGGAGGTAGACAGGTAAGAAGGTTTAGATGCAGCAGCTACTGTAGATTAGCAATACGGAGGGTCGCTAACTCACAATTCCAATTTTTCTTTTTTACAATTGCCCAAAAATTACAAACAGAAATTTTACAGATCCTTCACTATAACAATAATACGTTACTACAATGATCATTCAGTCCACTGGTGCTGGGCTAATACCAATATTTGAATGAATGTTACATAGTTAGTCTGGCTGAAAAAAGACAAAAGTCCATCCAGTTCAACCATCAACAAAAAAAAAAGTTATAATCCTACACCCAGGAAGGCAAAAAAAAACCAAGCAAAGCACGATCCAATTTGCTCCTGCAGGGGAAAAAATTCCTTCCCGATCCCCCGAGAGGCAATCGGATATTCCCTGGATCAACTTTACCTATAAATGTTATATCCAGTTATATTCTGTGTATCCAAGAAAGAATCCAGGACTTTTTTTTTAAGCAATCCAATGAGCTGGCCAGAACCAACTCTTGAGGGAGTCTATTCCACATTTTCACAGCTCTCACTGTGAAGAAACCTTTCCGTGTTTGGAGATTAAATTTCTTTTCCTCCAGACGTAAAGAGTGCCCCCTAGTCCTCTGAGTTGACCTCAGGGTGAAAAGAATGTGATATAAAATATGTGAAAGTGCTGCACTCTACTAAATAATATTCTTCAAAATCAAATATACACACCAATATAGTAAACCAAAACCACAATAAATAATAGTGACAGAATCACATGCGCAAATGTGACAAACCTGTGATATAAAGGTGCTTTGAATAGGGATAAATCAACTCTCCAACACAGCAAAACACTTTTCTCCTGCGCTGGGAATGGACTCGGTGGAACCAGTAAGAATGTTCTGAAACATGCACTGCTTGCTGCCCTCAACAGACCGGGGTGGTCCAACTTCACTGAATGCAAATAGAAAAACAAAAGAGGGCGCACCGACCTAGTGCATTATGGTTTAAAATATTTATTGAAAGAACAAGGTAAGTATCATACTCACAATGGACATAAAAACACAGGCATATTCATAATACTGCCCCAAACTACATCACCGATCTGGTATCCAAATACCACCCAAAACATACTCTCCGCTCCTCACAAGACCTCCTACTCTTTAGTTCCCTGGTCTCCTCCTCCCATACCCGTCTCCAGGACTTCTCCAGGGCTTCCCCCATCCTCTGGAATTCCCTACCCCAATCCATCAGATTATCACCTACTCTCCTCACCTTTAGGCGATCTCTGAAAACCTATCTCTTCAGGGAAGCCTACCCAGCCCTCAGCTAATTACTGATCTCCTCCACTCTTCCTACCACTCCATCCCCCACAGCTATTTCCTCCTGTACCACTATCCCCTCCCTCCTAGATTGTAAGCTCCAAGGAGCAGGGCCCTCGAACCCCTCGTGTATTGAATCGTATTGTTACTGCACTGTCTCGTGTAATGTCTCCCATTATAATGTTATAATGTACAGCGCTGAGCAAACTGTTGGCGCTATATAAATCCTGTATAATAATAATAATAATAATATCACACCAAACAAGATAATTGATCCAAGCAGCATCTGAGTCCATGCGATGGAACCCTGGATGACCAAATGGCTAACGCGTTTCGAGGACACAACCTCTTCCTCAAAGCCAACCTTGAAGAAGAGGTTGTGTCCTCGAAACACGTTAGCCAGTTGGTCATCCAGGGTTCCATCGCATGGACTCAGATGCTGCTTGGATCAATTATCTTGTTCGGTGTGATATGCCTGTGTTTTATGTCTATTGTGAGTATAATACTTACCTTGTTCTTTCAATAAATATTTTAAACGATAATGCGCTAGGTCGGTGCGCCCTCTTTTATAAATCAACTCTCCATCTGGAACGTCAAAGATGAATGAATGAATTTCACTTTACCCAGATCACCAACTACGGTACAAGAGACCAGCAGGCACAAACTCCGCTCTAAGACACTCAGCTCAAAAAGAAATGTGAATCGTAGTGCTCTCTGTAGAAATGTTTTTTTTTTTTCCATAAAGCTTTTATCGAAAATGGAAAAGTAGCATAACATAATCAGTAATACACAACCAGAGCCAAATACAGTGAATATTTATAAGGAGTGGAATTGAGAATAAAGGCTATATATTGGCCAGTAGAGCATAGTACAAAGAAAAAGACAAACAAATCGTCGTAAGCACTCCGAACTCTGAAAGTCTTCGCTAATCATCGTCTAGAAAGTAAATGGCTTCTCTCCAAGAAGCCGATATGTTGTGTAGGCAGTAGGTCGTTTATAACATGACAGAATATGCGTGTTAATTTGGTCCAATACCAACCAGGGTCAGCCAGCAGGGGTAATTGGCTTGTACCCACCCATTGAGGAAATGTTTTAGTAATAAGCAAAATACACATTGGACTGACTTGGAAACAGAGGACAAACATGAAACTATAAACCATGCAGAACCGCTTGGTTGCCGGCCGCATGAACTTGTTGTGGCCGTAACAGTGTAGCACCGCTCAATAATCCCCAGCTGATGCACAGTCACGTTGACAGAAATGCGTTGGGTAGAGATCAGTGATCCAGGAGAGAGCAAGACACAGCGTTTTTTTACCTTCTATGCATGAAGGTAAAAAAACCTTCTGTGTGCTTCTCCCCCCCCCAGCCCCTCCTTATACTCACCTGAGCCTCCTCTCAATTCAGTGATGTGTACGGGAGCCTTGGCTGTCCCGGATCTCTTTCTCCTCATTGGCTAAGACACAGCAGCCGTAGCCATTGGTTACTGTCAATCACAACCAATGTGCCAATAAGGGAAGAGCGGGGGGGCAGGGCCAAGCCATGGCTCTATGTGTCTCATTGCCACATACAGTTGCAAGAAAAAGTATGTGAACCCCTTGGGATTATGTGGAGTTTTGCATGAATTGGGCATAAAATGTGCTCTGAACGTCATCTAAGTCACAACAATAGAAGAACACAGTCTGCTGAACTTAATACTACACAAACATTAGATGTTGCCATGGTTTAATTGCACATAACATGTAAACATTCACAGTGCAGGGAGGAAAAAGTATGTGAGGCCCTAGCTTAATGACTTCTCCCAGAGCTAATTGGAGCCAGGAGTGAGCCAACCTTGACTCCAATCAGTGTGATGATATTGGATGTGTTGCTGACAGCTGTCCTTAAAAAACACACACCTGATTTGGGTTTACTGGTTTCAAGAAGCACTGTCTGATGTGAACCATGCCTCGCAGAAAAGAGTTCTAAGAAGACCTATGATCAAGAATTGTTGACTTGCATAAAGCTGGAAAGGGTTACAAAAGTATCTCCAAAAGCCTTGATGTTCATGTGTCCACGGTAAGACAGACTGTCTACAAATGGAGAAATTTAGCACTGTTGCTACTCTCCCTAGGCGTGATCATCCTATAGAAATGACTGCAAGAGCACAGCGCAGAATGCTGCATGAGGTAAAGAAGAATCCCAGAGTGTCAGCTAAAGACCTACAGAAATCTCTGGCACATGCTAACATTTTTGTTGACACATCTACAATAAGGAAAACATTCAACAAGAATGGAGTACATGGGAGGACACCACGGAGGAAGCCATTGCTGTCCAAAAAGAATATTGCAGCACGTTTGAAGTTTGCAAAAGAGCACCTGGATGTTCCACAGCACTACTGGCAAAATATACTGTGGACAGATGAAACCAAGATTGAGTTGTTTGGGAAGAACACACAACACTATGTGTGGAGAAAAAACGGCACAGCACACCAACATCAAAACCTCATCCCCACTGTAAAACATGGCGGAGGGAGTATCATGGTTTGGGGCTGCTTTGCTGCCTCAGGGCCTGGACGGATTGTTGTCATTGATGGGAAAATGAATTCCAGAGTTTATCAAGACATTTTGCAGAAAAACGTACGACCATCTGTCCGCCAACTGAAGCTCCGCAGAGGATGGGTGATGCAACAGGACAATGACCCAAAGCATACAAGTAATTCAACAAAAAAATGGCTGCAACAGCACAGAATACACTTTCTGGAGTGGCCCAGTCAGAGTCCTGACCTCAACCTGATTGAAATGCTGTGGCATGACCTTAAGAGACATCAGACATCCCAAGAATATTGCTACAGTGAAACAGTTTTGTGAAGAGGAGTGGTCCAAAATTACTCCAGATCGTTGTGCAGGTCTGATCTGCAACTACAGGAAACGTTTGGTTGAGGTTATTGCTGCCAAAGGAGGGTCAACCAGTTATTAAGTCCAAAGGTTCACATACTTTTTCCTCCCTGCACTGTGAATGTTTACTTGTTATGTGCAATTAAACCATGGCAACATCTAATGTTTGTGTAGTATTATGTTCAGCAGACTGTGTTCTTCTATTGTTGTGACTTAGATGACGTTCAGAGCACATTTTATGCCCAATTCATGCAAAACTCCACGTAATCCCAAGGGGTTCACATACTTTTTCTTGCAACTGTACAGTGGGGCTCAGGAGTGAGCATGCATTAGTGCCCCCCATAGGAAGCAGCTTGCTATTGGGGGCACTAGTCAAGGCAGAGGAGCAAAGAGAACTGGCAGGGGACCTGAGGAGAGTTGGGTCGGGGCTGCTCTGTGTAAAAGCATTGCAAATAGCAGGTAAGTATGACATACTTGTTATTTTTTAAAAAAAAACAAACCTTTAAATTCACATTAAATAGAGAGCAAGAATCTCCCTAACTGGGGCACAGACAGCAATGAAACAGGACAGGGGTTCTAGTCCTTCTCTAGTCTATATAAAACTTAAAAAAAGGTTTTGCCTTTAGTTACACTTTAAAGCTCATTAACATATTAATATGATTAACATTTTGTTGATGCTGTAATTGCATCTCACAATTACAGCATTAAACAAAAGGCACCGCCAGACAAGTAGCTACTGAACTGGCAAGTAGTGAATTAAGTATTCTCCTGGCAGAGATAAAGAATGTGATGTGTAATTTTAGAAATTATATAAAACACCGGGATATAAATTAGTAACATTTAGAGAACATTTGATTAAAAACCCCTCTAGTTTTCTTTTAACCCCCCTGGAGGTATTCCTGAGTGTAGCTCAGGGTAAAGTTTCAGCACCACAAGCGGAAACCCCGAGCTACACTCGGGAATACACTGCAGCGTTGCTCCGGGATCCCTCGGTCACTTACCTTGTCCTGCGCTCCCGCGATGTCCCTCCTGCAGTGTCCCCTGTAATGTCCTCTGGCCGATGCCGGCATCTATCTTCCGGGTTCCGTTCCCTGCGACGTCGGGACGTACGGGGGATGGAACGGCGGGAAATTTAAAAATGTCAAAAAGTGACATTCACTAAATACACTAAAATCACATAGTATAACATTCCTGTATCAAACCATTTCACATACATTTTGTCCCGAGTGCTTTGTCCGGCGCCCTGCCTGCATTTTTATTGTTCTTTCTGCCTTGAATCTGAGAAATGTCCATGGCGTCCAAAAAGAGTCAAAAGCGGTTATAGACCGGCTAGAGAACAGCGATAGTAAATCAGAACCACTTGCAGAATTGAGTGATAATGATTCGTGGGGGAAATTCCTCATCAGACACTGAAAACGATTCTGCGACTTTGCTCAGCGATGTGCGAACTTGGCGCTATATTTCAAATTTCAGTGTTTTTGGTTTGATTATATTATTAAATTAAATGTATTATTATTATATTATTATTTTTTATGATTATTTATTAAAATATAATTTATGATTTCGTGTTTCAAATTTTAACATACCCGGGATGTTTACTAGACTCGGACAGATTTCAGTGAGTTATTCCTAAAAATTACAAACCTACAATAAAAAAAACGACATATTTCCATGCAAAAAATGTACCGCTTTGAGCACAGAAATATGGACATAATCAGGCCGCTAGGGAGGTTAAGAGTGTTTGTGCGCCAGACACTGAACTCTTCACCGGCTGTAAGATAACAACCACAGGTGTGCCGAGGGACCAGTGAAATCCTCGTTTGTATTCTGATCTGTATCCATTTCATGATAACACACACAGTCATTTGAATTTTCTTCTGCAGTCGGTCAGCCATTTTATTTACAACGTAGAAACTGCAAACAGAAAATCCATAAAATCGATGACTTTTCTCTTTCAGCCGCTTCATCTGTTCCTCAGATCTCTTTTGCATCCCTGTCACTTAGTCAAGTGCTTTGTGCACAAGATTTAGGGCACAGCAGACATCCGTGTCTTAGATGGATTACACAAACTGTACAATTCCATAACACAATATAAGACATATACAAGATATGATGGGGGTATACCGATCCGTGAAAACAGTGGAGATCTTCTCCCAGGTCTTCTTGGCATCCACAATGGTCATATGTAGTCAGCATGGAGTAGCTGGTGGTCAAATTAGTTATCACATGAGAATCTCCGATACACTGAAAAATGTACGTACAGGCGTACCTCGGTTTACGAATTTTTCTTTACAAAGCTTTCCAGGCATTAGTTAAACAGTGTGATAAGTGTATACAGTTGCAAGAAAAAGTATGTGGACCCCTTGGGATTACGTGGAGTTTTGCATGAATTGGGCATAAAATGTGCTCTGAACGTCATCTAAATCACAACAATAGAAGAACACAGTCTGCTGAACATAATACTACACAAACATTAGATGTTGCCATGGTTTAATTGCACATAACATGTAAACATTCACAGTGCAGGGAGGAAAAAGTGTGTGAGGCCCTAGCTTAACCTCCTCGGCGGTATGATTCTTTCCGATTTTTTGTGCTGAAAGCGGTACATTTTTTTGCATGGAAATATGTAGTTTTTTTATTGTAGGCTGTAATTTTTAGGAATAACTCACTGAAATCTGTCCGAACAAGAGTCTAGTAAACATCCCGGATATGATAAAATTTGAAACACGAAATCATAAATTATAATTTAATAAATAATCATAAAAAATAATAATATAATAATAATAAATTTAATTCAATAATATAATCAAACCAAAAACACTGAAATTTGAAATACAGAGGCAAATTCGCACATCGCTGAGCAAAGTCGCAAAATCGTTTTCAGTGTCCGATGACGAATTTCCCCCACGAATCATTATCACTCAATTCTGCAAGTGGTTCTGATTTACTATCGCTGTTCTAAAACCACTTTTGACGTAAAGGGACGCTTTTTGGACGCCGTGGACTTTTCTAAGTTTCCAGGCAGAAAGAACAGTCAAAATGCAGGCAGGGCGCCGGACAAAGCACTCGGGACAAAATGTATGTGAAATGCATTGAAACAGCAATGACAGCAAAAATGTCATTTTTTAAAAATTTCAAATTTCCCGCCGGTTCTGGCACCCGTACGTCCCGACGTCACAGGGACCGGAACACGGAAGCCGGATGCCGGCATCGGCCGAAGGAGATGGCCGGGGACGCTGCAGGGGACACATCGCGGGAGCGAAGGACAAGTTAAGTGCTGCAGGGACCCCCTGAGTAACGCCGCATGGTAAGCCCGAGAGTAGCTCAGGGTTACCGCTCTTGATACTCAAGGTTTACCCCGAGCTACACTCAGGAATACCGCTAAGGAAGTTAACCCTGTCTAACAGTTGTTAAAACAGAGGGTTTTGTTTGCTCACATTTTCAAATATATGTGTAAGCTCCAGTGACCACGTCAAGGCTCCTCTGCATACTGGAGTCCTAACTCTATACGTTTCAGAGCCTCCTTAGTAGGAGCACATACAGTATATAGTAAGGGATAGATTAAGGACTGATGTGCCTGGAGGGAACCCACCCCTCCTTAAAGGCACAATGGACGCACAGCAAAAGCACAAAGGCAGCTGAAGGCATCCAGTGCATCCCCTTGCCCAATTTAACCAACTGTACAAAAAGTGGCAACCACCCCATGCCAAAATTAGTTTTTGCAGTAAGGTACATATGGAAGGGCAATGCATGTCACAAACAAACAAAATATTTCCCGGCACACTTACTAGCCAGCCTGCAACCAAACTGACCCTGTCTAACAAGCGTTTAAACAGAGTGTTTCGTTTGCACACATATGCAAATATATCTTCAGGTTGGGAGGGTCCTTCTCTGGGGGTCCACATCATTACCTAGGTGACATGGACACTTCTCATTGACTGTCCAGCAGTAGGGTCCTATCAGTTTACAGAAGATTGCATTGCTGCCTAACCCTGATAAAGGGCATTAACAAGACCGGTCAAGATTTACAAAACATTTATATATATATATATATATATATATATATATATATATATAATCAATATTGTTAATACAAATATTATTATTATCTGTACTGGGCCATTTTTCTTACCTAAATAATAATTATGTTGTCTCTTTAACCCTTTGAGGACCAAGGGACGTATTTGTCCCATGTTTTTAATTGCGTGTATCATCTGATTAAGAACTTAAAACTATTTTTTTTTTTTGGTTTGAGTCAAAATATTAGTTCTTATCAACAAACAACAAATGGATCTAGCTTTTTGCCAATTATTTCATGAAATGGCTTAGTTACAGCAACTGAAGTGTACAAACTTTAAAAACAAAAAAATTGATTCTTTTGACGTTCCAAAATCTTACGGTCCTCAAAGGGTTAAAGGACATACTGTAGAAGGCTTTTTATTTTATTTTGTGCACTATTTTTGATAAATACCCTACTCACGTTGCTTGTTATAGGTTGAAAAAGGGCTAATCATAATAATAATAATAATAATAATAATAATAATTAAATTAATAATAAAAACTATAAGAATAAGTGGTAATTATTTTTGTCCTTTTTTCAACCTATTATAAACAGCTTAAGTTGGGTATTTATCAAAAATAGTGCACAAAAATAAACAGAAACTTTAAAAAGACAATATAATTATATAGATAGGCAAAGTGGTCCAATACAGATATTGTCAAGTCAACCAATCCATAATGACACTCCCGGTATCCAGGCTTCTTTTTTCCTCTGGTCCTGAAGGGATTAGGGGCCATGTACGTTGTACGTTATCCAGTGTCAGTGCATTAAGGTAGCCCATTAAAAATAAAAGGGCTGCCAACACACCCTACCACGGCAAACATCGTACATGACCTTTTTTTTGTAACGACCATGCAGCACTATGCAACAATAACCCCCAACACTGGTGTCAGTGAGTGCAATGATAAACCCCCAGCATTGCTGTCAATGGATGCAATAATAACCTCCAACATTGGTGTCAGTGAGTGCAATGATAAACCCCCAGCATTGGTGTCAGTGGACGTAATAATAGTAACCCCCTTAGCCCAGAGGGACCACAAAAGGACATGGGAGTCCCCCAACTGAGAGGCTACCTCTTATACTGCAAAGGCTACAGATTGGTTGAGAGGGTTCAATACCCAGATCATTACAAGTTGCAAGTGACTGTGTTAAATTTCAGTTGTTCGATTCAGTACACCTTACACCACAGCTTATTACACTGAGGCCCAGACTGCTTAGCCCACTCTGTATTATGGCCTACTACTTTGTGTCTCACTAGCATCCTGAAGTTGCAGGATCTGGCTACTGCACATTCCCTCTACAGACAGGATTACATTAGTATCTCATTTCAAGCCTCTTCCAACTCCAAAGGAACCTGCTTCACCAGACTACCGTATTTTCCGGCGTATAAGACGACTTTTTGACCCTTGAAAATCTTTTCAAAAGTGGGGTCGTCTTATACGCCGGTATACATCAAGGTGCCACTTTTAAGGGGGGGGCGGCGCGGTGCCGCCGCCGCCCCCCCCTTCCGACGGAAGGGACACTAAGTACAGGGGTGGGCAGAGGGCTGCTGTCTCTTACCTGGCTCCTACGATGATCCAGTCCAGGAAGCGCTGCTCCTTCAGTCACTCCAGCCACTCCTCCCACTATTCCTCCCGCTGACACCAATGATGGGGCACTATTCCTCCCACTGACACTAATGATGGGACACTATTCCTCCCACTGACACCAATGATGGGGCACTATTCCTCCCACTGACACCAATGATGGGGCACTATTCCTCCCACTGACACTAATGATGGGACACTATTCCTCCCACTGACACTAATGATGGGACACTATTCCTCCCACTGACACCAATGATGGGACACTATTCCTCCCACTGACACCAATGATGGGGCACTATTCCTCCCACTGACACTAATGATGGAACACTATTCCTCACACACTGACACTAATGATGGGGCACCATCATTGGTGTCAATGGGAGGAATAGTGCCCCATCATTGGTGTCAGTGGGAGGAATAGTGCCCCATCATTGGTGTCAGAGCAAGGAATCGTGCCCCATCATTGGTGTCAGAGCGAGGAATCGTGCCCCATCATTGGTGTCAGAGCAAGGAATCGTGCCCCATCATTGGTGTCAGAGCGAGGAATCGTGCCCCATCATTGGAATACCATACCATATTGAAATCAAATCTGATGTTTTTTAATTTTTATTTGGTGTGCGTTGGAAGGGGGGTAGTCTTATACGGCGAGTATAGCTCAAACCCTATATTTTAACAGGAAAAGTAGGGGGTCGTCTTATACGCCCAGTCGTCTTATACGCCGGAAAATACGATAGTTCAGCATCTTTAGGGGTCCAACCTCTGCTGAAGTATGCTTTCACCCCTTTCTATAATTTTAGCTACTTTTTGTCTTCATCCTCTGTGTTAGAGACCTTACCCAGGTTTCACATCACTCAAAGAGGGAATCTTTCTGTGATTACACCATTTTAATGAAATCTTGCTCTTACATAAGGAAGGATTTGGACCTTAATGTGCACCAACTAGGGCTCCATCAAGCGTGCAGAAGATCGGGCACCTTTCTTATAGAGATACAAAAAGAGGACACTATTGCTCATACCAAAAGTATTCATCTCCAGGGTTAAACCCCCGTTACCAGTGACTGAGAACCCAAAAGTGAGTTAGCCTGACATCCTGATAGTTCACAAGCACACTTGGGGTGAGACATCTCAGAAGCTGGAAATGATGTTTCAATTCTGATCCTGCAGTACATTTGGAGTTGCTTAAAGCGATACTGTGTTATATTACTTTGTTGGACCTCTTAGAGTGTTTAACTTTTCTTTAATGAACACATACTGTCATTCCTGTTGTGCTTGCACTCTTTATATTCTGAGCTCAGTATAACCAGAATATTTGCTCACTTTAAGGCTCCATGCACACTAGCGTTGTTTTTAAGCTCAAAAAACGCTGGATGAAAAATGCTGGTAATAGTGCTTTTTAGTAGCGTTTAGAAGCATTTAGGAGCATCAGCGTTTTATTAGCATTTTTACAGTACATGTAGAAAAAAGATATTAAAAAGCTTTTAGGAGTGTTTTATTAGCGTTTCTGGTGGACAAACACTCCAAAAATCTCTACAAAAACTATTTTTGTTTCTGCTCCTAAATCCTAAAGCCCTAAAATGCTGTTTAATTTATGGTCCAAAGCCAGGGAATCCTCCTGGTCAAGGATTCATGGTGATATCAGCAGGGGCTGTACTTCCAAAGCAAGCTCAGTACAGACAGGGAACCCAAAAATACTTAGAGGCCCTCAAGAGGGTAGCGCTACAATGGGGTCGCTAAGTGCAATATTAACCCCCAATATTGGTGTCAGTTAGTGCGATTATAACCCTCAACATTGGGGTCAGTGAATGCAGGTATATTACCTTAATGCAGAAATGTAAATGGGCCACCAATAAAAGTGGACATGCTAATATTCTAAACCGAGTTGTGCATATATATATATATATTTTTTTTTTGCATTGTGTTACAATTTCAATATTTAGAAAGCCAGACGCCTTTACCGCTCTTTGGAAATACATAAACGGCGCCACTTTGTATGAGAATGGTGCATGTTTTGTAATGATAATGCATGGAGGGATTTTAATGCGCCTTTCACTGGCTGGTTGCTGTGATTGTTGGCTGCGTGGCAGCGAGCCAGGAAGAGCAGAAGAGGACTTGAGTCTACAGAGTACTGCAATGCCTTTGAGCCTCTTATTCCAACATTTTATTTGGGCTGCAGCATTGTTTTAGGATGAAAGGAAAATGATATGACGGGACAAGATTCTTTTTATTCTCTCTAACAGTTGCTCATCTAGTATAATATTCTAGCTAATTTGAGGTCAGAGAAACACAATGATATAGAGAGACAAAATGTTCACCAGAAAAGCTTTTTTTTTTAATTTTTTGCTATTTGTACTGGTGGTGTGAACACTTACCTTCTATGCTGCTTCTCAGTGTGCTGAAATGTTCTCTTCCTCCTGAATCATGTGGTATCCACAATGTTGGCTTCAGGGGCAGACTGACCATTTGAAAACTCGGGCACTGCCCGAGGGCCCGGGGTCAGTAGGGGGCCCCATGAGATGCCCCTGGTACCATTTTCATAGGCTTTTTTGAGTTTGGGCAAGGACACGGGGGCCCCATGATCCCCTATTGCCTGGGGGCCCCATGAGTTGTCAGTCCGCCCCTGGTTGGCTTGCTTTCCTTTGTAAGGACTAGTTTGCACCAGCGTTACTCTCTGAAGAACGATCTGTTTCCGTGTGATCTTTTCAGAGAATGTTTGACAGCGAGTGATGAGGTGTTCTATTACCTCCCCTCTTTCTGTTTTAAACCCCTAAATGCTGCACTTGCAACTGAGTGCATTTAAGGGGTGGTAGCATAGTGGCCCCATTCACTTGAATGTGTTGCATTGATTGGGTGGTAGTGGGGTATAATTCTTGGCACTGCCACAAAACAAAGCCTGACAGTGTACACCCCAGCCAGAGTGGTTGAAGGGCAAGAAAAATGCAGCTCAACCACATGGGTCTACTGCCCCCCCAACCGCTAGTGTAAATGAGCCCTTAGGGTGACTCTTTTGCTTAAAGGATCCTATGGAGCAGGGGCGGACTGACCATGCGGGCACTCGGGCACTGCCCGAGGGCCCAGGGTCAGTAGGGGGCCCCATGAGATGCCCCTAGTACCTTTCATAGTCTTTTTTGGGTGTGGTTTGAGTGTGGGCGAGGACACGGGGGGCCCCATGATCCCCTATTGCCTGGGGGCCCCATGAGTTCTCAGTGCGCACCTGTTATGGAGCCATCCATTCATACGCACTTCTGAGACTAATTACAGCCTGGTGTAATGATGCTGCCTGCATTAATAGGAACAGGCAGCCTGAGCATACACAGAGATACGAAATACACAAGAAAACATACATATCAGTATATAGACATTGGTACCCCATTTGTGCATAGCAGCTTTACAATTATAAAGTACTAAGGCGCTTCTTCCCATTACTTTTATATTTCAGTATATAGACAGTATATGAATTTATAAAACAAAAAATATATTTAACACTCTCCAGGTTAGCTAGATAGCTGTTTGTTTTTTTCTCTTTTTAGGTAGAGGCTGAATAGCAGCCTGGGGATGAGTCAGTCTGTGAGTGAGACAGGAGTTCAGCTCAGGACAGGCTGGGAGGTCAGGGCTTCTGGAGCCCTCCCACTCTTTAAGAAACTTAGAGAACTTTCTGGAAGAGGGGTGGAGGAGGCCCAGGGACCCTGGCCAATCCCCTGGCAGGAGGCTGGGCATGGTGAGTGTCAAAGCCTGTATAGAGTCAGCAGAGTGTTTGGTGGAAAATGGAGTGAGAGGCTGGAGTGTGGAGTCTGGGAGGGGGTCCAGGGAAGGGGCCTACCTACAGGAATGTGCTGGAGAAGAGAAACTCCACTGCACCACCATCTTCTAGAAGGGACATCCTGAATAGCAGGGAAGGAGCCAGCCCAACAAAAGGCTTGAAGGCAGCCACCAACCCATTAAGCTATCGGGAAGGACAGTGTGAGTACTCTTACACCCCCTGGTCCGCATAAGTGGAGAGGGCATCCAGCTGGAAAACCCAACTAGCTCCTTATCCAGTGCTACTGTGGTAAATTGGCAGTTTGTGGCCCCCCTTGCCCAGGGATACCCTCAGTACAGCTGGGTGAAGAGGAGGATTTATCTGGGGTCTGAGGAGGTACATCACAGAGCTGCAATGGAGGAGTGAGAGATTATTTTGTCCATATCTGTACATAGTTGCTAAGGAGTTTGTCCTCAAGTTCACAGTTCCCTTGGGCATCACATACACCCCTCAACCCTATCCAAGTTATCAACCCGTTAATAAAATCATAAAAACAAGCTCAAGGACTGTCTACTGACTCTGAATGCAACATGTGGAAGAAAATGTGTGTTGCCTGGCTGTGCAGAGCTGTAGGGGGACCCAAAATTCAGTGACTCCTAAAGGGGTAGTACTATAGTACATATGTGAAAGATTACAATCGCCAAAGGAAAAGATGTCTGTACTGCTGAGGAGTCCCACTGTCAGAAGTCAATGGCACAGCAGGGAGGATTCCTCCATCCACCTTGCTTTTGTGGATGTGGAAACCCATTCATTTTTTTTTTCTCGATCAGCCAGTGAGACCTCTATGGCTAGCTTTAGCCTTCACAGGTAAATGTTTAAAGGCACGCTCCAGTTAAATATGAAAATAAATACTTGACTTGCACAGGAAGAACACAGTGTACCTGATCAGGGGTTTCATCCAGGTATAGCTGTAGTACCCCAGGCCATGGGACTCCCTATTGTTGGAAATTAAAAGTAATGCACCCCTGAAAGAGCCTCTGGTATATTTAGTCCTATTTCCTCCTTAAAGCACACACAGCCTGGCACACAGCATTTTCTTCACACTTCCACTGGCTCTAAAGAAAAGTCTAGCAGTTTCTTTTTGGGTTTTTACTGGGAACATTGAATTTGGATAGGGATAGGAAGCATGAGATACTCCAATAAACTGTGAAATTGTACAACATGAGGACTCTTCAACTTCTGGCTGTACTGTACAAAAAAGGAATGTCCTACAGGATCTCTATGCTGAGGACCTATACTCCTTCCAGAGTTAAAAGCTTCATACAGTCACTAACTTCTCAGCACTGGGGTCATTTACTCACATAGCCACAGGATTATCAGTTGCCTCCTGTGATGGAGATGTAGACTCACACCACCACGGGACAGCTGGACTCTTTCCCACCAACTTCATCCTTGCTCTCTCCAGTGAACTTCTCCAGACCCAACTTGATCCCTGGTCTCAAAATTGCAAATATGCTCCCCAGTTAAGCCTAGCTGGGACCTCAGTGTCTTTCTCATGGCTTCCTCTGGAATCCTGCACCAGAAGGTAGAGCACAGGGGTCTCCTCCAACAGGAATGGACCCAGGAAAACTACACCCTGCTGCTCAGGCCTCAGACTATTCATGGGCTCTCTCATCACCTACTGGGCACACCTCCACATGGATTGGCTGAAGTCCAATAAACATTCAGGCTGACCACTCTGTCCTTCCTTCCACTGTGGTTCTGGAACCCACCAGAAGACAGGTGGAAGCAACAGAGCAGCAGTCTGTAAAACACTGAGCAGCCCTAAATAATTAACCCCTGCTCCTCTGGTTACAGGGGATACAACTAAATGTACCTAGCAGCTTACTCTACACTAGGAGGGTGCTACATCAATGATCTTGGAACCCCATTATGTTACCTGTTGATAATGTATGAAAGGTATTTCTAAACACGTCCACTTAAAAAAAACCTTATGTACTAAAGTGTCAGTATTAAGAAATGTCTCACAGCTAAAGCTACCGCAGCCTTGAGGCTTCCAGATGACCCCATTGCTTGTTCACAATATGCTGAGTATATTGTGAATATCCACTTGGCAAAGCAAATTTAGGCATCCTCCATCGCTGTGCACGCTAGAGACAATTAATAGAGCAAGAAAGTGTAGGGTTAATGCCAGAGTTTAAAAATGTATACACTTAAAAAAGGTTTTAGCCTAAAACTGCAAAAAAGATCAATATATTTTTCTTTAAAGTATCTCTAAAAATGTTCTCATTGTTATGGATAGAATATGGATAGAGTCTAATAGGCTGCCAATGACACAGGGCACACTGGGGCACTTGAAGTCACAGGGCACACTTGGAGTCACTTGGAGACAAAGGATGCTCTGGGGTGCACTTGGAGTCACGGGGCGCACAGGGCATACTAGAATTACTGGGAGACACAGGGTGCTCCGGGGTGCATTTGGAGTCATGGGGAGCATAGGGTGTATTAGAATTACTGTGAGACACAGGGTGCTCTGGGGTGCATTTGGAGTCACGGGGAGCACATGGGGTACTAGAAGTACTGAAAGACACAGGGTGCTCTAGGGTGCATTTGGAGTCACGAGGAGTACTGGGGTGCATTTATAGTCACGAAGAGCACAGGGCGTACTAGAATTACTGGGAGACACAGGATGCTCTGGGGTGCACTTGGAGTCATAGGGAGCACATGGCATAATAGAATTACTGGGAGACATAGGGTGTCCTGGGGTGCATTTGAAGGCACAGGGTATAGAGGTGTGCACTTGGAGTCATAGGGAGCACATGGCATAATAGAATTACTGGGAGATACAAGATGCTCTGGGGTGCATTTGGAGTCACAAGGAGTACTAGGGTGCATTTAGAGTCATGAGGAGCACAGGGCGTACTAGAATTATTGGGAGACACAGGATGCTCTGGGGTGCACTTGGAGTCACAGGGAGCACATGGCATACTAGAAGTACTGGGAGACACATGGTGCTCTGGGGTGCACTTGGAGTCACAGGGAGCACATGGCATACTAGAATTACTGGGAGACACAGGGTGCTCTGGGGTGCACTTGGTATCACGGGGAGCACATGGCATACTAGAATTACTGGGAGACACGGGATGTTTTGAAGTGCACTTGAAGTCACGGGGAGCACCTGGCGTGCTAGAATTACTGGGAGACACAAGGTGCCCTGGGGTGCATTTGAAGGTACAGGGCATACTAGAATTACTGGGAGAC
Source organism: Staurois parvus (assembly GCF_062004578.1). Lineage (NCBI taxonomy): Eukaryota > Metazoa > Chordata > Amphibia > Anura > Ranidae > Staurois > Staurois parvus. The sequence continues at coordinate 3,381,594 of NW_028318579.1, read as the reverse complement.
ACAGGATGTTTTGTGGTGCACTTGAAGTCACGGGGAGCACATGGCATACTAGAAGTACTGGGAGACAGGGTGCTCTGGGGTGCATTTGGATTCACAAGGAGCACTAGAATTACTGAGAGACACAGGACACACTGGAGTCACTCGGAGATACTGGATGCTCTGGGAGCACTTTGGGACATGGGGCCTACATGGACCAATGGAGTTGCTGAAACAAGGAAGCCACTAAAACCTGGAATTAGCATGCGTCAGAAAGCATGCCCAGCAATGGATCTTAGAGGAGGAGAGTGCTACAATCTGTGGTACAATTGTCCCATTGGAACACTTTGCCTCTATTGCTGTTCCACAGACGCAAACGGTACTGAAAATAAAACAGCTACACTGTAGATTCCCCATCATTTTCTATGCTGAAGACATCATGTTAAAAAGGGACAGAGAATTTGCACAGCAGGGCACAGACAGCAACCTTCTACATTCAAAAAAACAAAAAGACAAAAACAAAACTGGGCTTTAGATATGCTTGAAGCTGAACTCCAGCCTTACTGCTAGCTGTGTATTTTTGTAGGAGATTTCCCTTAAAGTGGTTCTAAAATCCAAATACACTTTTTACCTTAACACATTCACTATAAAAAAAATTCCCACTATCTCTTTTACCTAAACACTTACCTGGCTTCTTGCTTGGCTTACCAGCGCTGTGTGTGTCTATGGATGCACACAGCATAACTCGGGAGTGCCCTTACACAGGTGCTCCTATAGCAGCAGGCTTGCTCAAGGGGCATCCAGAGCAGAGAGAAATTAAATAAGGTTTTAGTCCTCCCCTACTAAATTAAATATGTGGAGTCTGACTGAGCCCCTTTAAGCTTCTCATCAGAACATTGTTCACTGGCACAGGGTACTATATGATACTGCTGCTGAGGACTCTAGGAAGCAAGAGGGCCACAGCTTCACCCAAGTCTGGCTTGAGAGGAAGCATCAAGACCATCATGATTGGTGAAAAACCTTTTTTGCCCCTTATTTATGTGTGACCCTACTGCTGTTTCTTAATGTATGCTGAGTGCAGAGAGTCTGAAAGTATCTCCTCTGAGGGTAGCATTACAAAGGGAACTGAAAAAAAAAACTAAAAATAAAGGTTACTTTTAAAAAAATGCCTGTACAGTACATACTCTTTCTTGCTTATCTCTGTAACACATGTGTGGACGGGTGGGATTTAATGTTCTGTGCTTAGAATGCACTAACTGCGTGCTTGTAGTACTCTGACTAAGCTGTATCTGACAGCTGCCAGTCACAGTCTATGCCAATGGACTCCAAATTAGCACCCACAGACCAGATGTGGCCCTTTTCTTGCCTTTATCTAGCCCTTGAGGCATCATTCTATCCACTGACACCCATGATGGGGTGCCATTCCTCCGACAGACAACAATCATAGGGCATTATTCCTCCCCTAAATACCAACAATGGAGCACCATTCCTTCCACTGATATCAAGGATGGGGCACCATTCCTCCCAATGATACCAACAGTGGGGCTCTATTCCTCCCACTAATACTGACAATTGGGCACCATTCCTCCCACTGATACCAACAATGGGGCACTATTCCTCTCACTGATACCAATAATGGGGCACTATTCCTCTCACTGATACCAATAATGGGGCACCATTCCTCCCACTGATACCAACAATCGAGCACCATTCCTCCCACTGATACCAACAATGGGGCACCATTCCTCCCACTGATACCAACAATGGGGCACCATTCCTCCCACTGATACCAACAATGGGACACCATTCCTCTCACTGATGCCAACAATGGGGCACTATTCCTCCCACTGATACCAACAATGGGGCACCATTCCTCCCACTGATACTAACAATGGGGCACCATTCCTCCCACTGATACTAACAATCGGGCACCATTCCTCCCACTGATACCAACAATGGGGTACCATTCCTCCCACCGATATCAACAATGGGGCACCATTCCTCCCACCAATGCCAACAATGGGGCATCATTCCTCCCACTGATGCCAACAATGGAGCACCATTCCTTCCACTAATACCAACAATGGGGTACCATTCCTTCCACTGATACTAACAATGGGGCACTATTCTTCCCACTGATGCCAACAATGAGGCACCATTCCTTCCACTAATACCAACAATGGGGCACCATTCCTTCCACTGATACCAACAATGGGGCACTATTCTTCCCACTGATGCCAACAATGAGACACTATTCCTTCCACTAATACCAACAATGGGGCACCATTCCTTGAACTGATACCAACAATGGGGCACCATTCCTTCCACTGATACCAACAATGGGGGCAATATTCCTCCCACTGATATCAACAATGGGGAAATATTCCTCCCACTAAAATCAATGAGGAGGCATATTTTAGACCAGCTGACACCATGTATTTTCTAATCTCACTGTCCACAGTCTAGCCCCCCCTAAAGCCTCAAGAACAGTTAACTGGCCCTATGTTGTCTATGCTGATTGGAGAGACTCCTGATCGTGTGACTACTGTGACAGCCAATCACAGTATCACATGATCAGGAACTCTTTTTCAGCCTCCTGTTGTTTGAAACCCCTTAATGGCCAGATACCCTTGCCTGAAGGATCTACAGAAATTAAAACTTTTGAAATATATGATGCCTATTCACCCCGCCGCTTGCAGTGGTTTGAACCACCAGCACCTATGGGAGCACTGTATGTGTCCTGTAGTGACCTAGAAGTCAGTGAAGAGAACCACTGAGTGCAGAGAGAGACCAGACATCCAACACTCCAAGAAGTGTCAGATTTTAAAAATTCTTCAAGTAGCAGTACAATGGAGACCACTGGCCTGGATGGTGGAAGAGGCGACCATTAATATATATACTTGATAGTTTTTTTTAAAGTACTGTATATCTAAAGCCCATATTTTTTGGTTTTGGATGGGAATTCTTTTCAGCAGAAGTCTTCTAAGTTTATTCTACCAATAGAGTGTCTTTAAATGCATTTACATATTTAAACACTTTTTTGAATTTCACTGCTAATGGAACATACTAGTATGGCAGCAATGCAGAGTGATAGATGCGAGCTAATGGCGACCCTGATATGCAGACAACCAACGTTAGATGGATCCTTTATTGGCTTCTCATTTCTTATGATTCTCTGTTAGCTGCTCATTTTTGGAAAGTCCTCGGGTGCTCAATCACTCACAACTAATACAAAGCCCCACTGCAGAGCCCCGAGCCGTACTCGCAAGGGAAAAAAAAAATGGAATCACAAAGGTTTCTGCTTGTGTGTTCATTTTTCTTCCTCTGCAGAGGAGATGAATTATGTTTGGCTGATTTGAAGGCACTCAGAATAAAAATCCCGGGCAGAGAGCCTGGCAAGCTTACTGCCAACGCACCTGTCCCCGCTGCTACCAAGTGTCAGGATGATAAATTCTGCATGACACCTTAGGGAGTGAAATACGGATAGAGGTGATATTCCGACACAAAGGAAACTGAAAAATAAAGGAAGGCACTGCAGCATACAATTTTAAAGGGTCAGCCCACCAAAAATGTATATTTTCGGCACATGTTGGGGAGTCAAAGAGGTTAATTTACTAAAAGTAAACAGATTGTCAGCTTTGCAAGGGGAGTTGCACTTTGCAAGGGAAATTTCCCCAGAGCTTAGTGAATGAAGGGAAGCTATGCTGACTTCTACCATCCTATCATGTGCAATCAAAAATGCTGTTTTATTTTCAATTTTCCTGGGTATTCTTTGCAAATTGAAATTTCACTGCATTCAGTAAGCTTTGGGGAAAATTCCCTTGCAGAGTGCAACTCACTACGTATCTAATGCCAATTGGAAATGCGAGGCATGTAGGATATGTCAGGAAGCACTTAGAAAAGCCCCAGGTGTAGTTGCCAAAGTTTCTACTAGATGTCCCTGTTGGGAGCTAACCAGAAGCAACAGTGATTATAGTAAAGTCTTTTAACCACTTCCAGTCCGGACACTTTCACCCCCTTCCTGACCAGGGCAATTTTCAGCTTTCAGCGCTATCACACTTTGAATGACAATTGCGCAGTCATGCAACACTGCACCCAAATTAATTTTTTACCATTTCTTTTGAGACAGATAAAGCTATATTTTGGTGGTATTTATTCACCGCTGGGATTTTTATTTTTTTTGCTATGTAAATGAAAAAGTCCAAAAATTTTGAACAAAAGTTTTTTTTAATAAAATTTTGCAAATAAATAATATTTCATCATAAATCTTTGCCAAAATGTATTCCGTTATCTTTTTAGTAAAAAACAAAAAAAAACAAATTAGTTTCTAACCAAAAATTATAATTTTTAAACATTTTTTTTTACATTTTTATTTTTTTTTTTATATTATTATTTTTTATTTATTTATTTATTTTACATACTGTCACCCTAGCAGTATAGTGTCACCATGGTGACACTGTACTACTTGTGGGGGGTGATGAAGATTTTTATTTTTTTTTACAATGATTGCTTTTACACCCATATAGGATGTAAAAGCAATCATTTCTCTTTCTCTCTGTGTGCATTCTTGTACTCATTGAGAAGTACTGAGTGAGCTGTGATTGGTCACAGCTTGTCACATGGTACAAGGCTGTTGTGAATAGCCTTGTACCATGTGACCTCTGTGATCATTCACAGATTTCACACGTAGTAAGCAATGATGTCACAAGTGACATCTTGCTTCCTACTTTGCATGTGATCACTGATTGGCCAATCAGTGATCACATGATCGGGACCTCGTACAGAGGTCCCGTCCGACGATCGGTGTTTCACTGTGTCCGGAGGACACAGCGGGCACCGAATCGCGGTGTTGCGCGCTCCCAGGTAGCGCGCACAAGCAGGGTGCGGGGAGGCCGTTTATATGCAACAGCCGGTCGGGAAGTGGTTAAAAAGGAACTTTGGTCCTCTTAATGATGGCTCCGCCCCCTTCCACTCGCCATTTTTAAATGTGCGACACAAGCGCAGATGTGCCAAATGGCTCTTTGCAGCCTTCGCAACCTGGCAGAGCCATGCGGAACATCTGCGCTAACAAGTTATCCTCGCACATGTGCACTGCAAAACCACATGTGGGCAGATGTACCAAAGGACCCTTCCGGGTCGCAAAGGCTGGGCAAAGCCCTTTGACATTTCTGTGCATGCCTAACATCTTTCTCATCTAGGCAAAAAAGGAAGAAGCAGCTAAAAAAAAAAAGAAGAATTTCCAATTGTGAGAGAGGAAAGGAGATAGAGCCAAGTGCACACACATTGTTTTTTGGGGTGAAGGTCCACTTTAATTTGGTTTCTACCCCAGGTTGCCATGCCAGTCAGTAGGTTCTGTAGGGCTGGGGTGACATCATTGCTTACTACGTGTGAAATCTGTGAATGATCACAGAGATCACATGGTACAAGGCTTTTCACAACAGCCTTGTACCAGGTGACAAGCTGTGACCAATCACAGCTCACACAGTATTTTTAAATGGCTGCAAGAATGCAGCCAGAGAGAAGGAGAAATGATTGCTTTTACAGCCTTTATGGGTGTAAAAGCAATCAGTGTAAAAAAAAAAAAAATCTTCATCACCCCCCACAAGTAGTATACTGTCATCACTGTACTGCTAGGGTGACAGTATGTAAAAAAAACCCCATAAATAATAATATTAAAAAATCAAATAAAATTTAAAAAAATATATAATTTTTGGTTATAAACTAATTTTGGTTATTTTGGTTTTTTTACTAAAAAGATAACTGAATAAATTTTGGCCAAGATTTATGAAGAAAGAGTATTTATTTGCAAAATTTCATAAGAAAAACACTTTTTTTAAAAATTTTTTGGACTTTTTCATTTATATAACAAAAAAAAAAAATTCCAGTGGTGAATAAATACCAAAATAAAGTTTTATCTGTCTCCAAAAAATGCTAAAAAATTCAAATGAGTACAGTGTTGCATGACCGCGCAATTGTCATTCAAAGTGTGATAGCACTGAAAGCTGAAAATTGGCCTGGGCAGGAAGGGGGGGGGGGGGAGTCTCTGGACCTGGAGTGGTTATCCTAGGTTTTCCAGCAGTCAGTTTCCATCATTCAGAAGTGTCCCGAGTACATGGGGCCTAAAACAGCTTCCTGATTTTATCGGCGTGTGTAGCTGTCTGCCTGGATTTTAGCTTTAAATCGTTTTAATAAACCCACAGATGGTTCATCTAAGGATTGTGTGAATGTTAAGCAGAACAATCCTTGCCAATGTCAGCATAAAAAATAGATCTACGGAACTGGAGGGGTTTTTTTTGTCCATTTTCCATCATGTGAACTGCCTTGCCTAATTAGCCCTCTTAGGATAACGTCGCATAATACGCATGCAAATTCCGTGTACCTGCTTCAGGTTTTATATTATGTGTCGCCATCTCCTGTATTTTTTATTTATGTATTTATTTATTTTACTTTTGTGTTTACGGAACAATTGCTCATTAAAAAAAATAATTCAGAATTACTACAAGTTGCCAATCAGCGTGTTTGTGCACATCCTTATGCAGGCCATAGATGGGTCGAAAAACGGCCGTTTTTTTATTAAAAAAATGAAAAATCAGTCGTTTGATCGGCCGACGTGACCACCAACGGTAAAAAAGTCGGCCGATTTTCGTCCCGTCTATGGCCAGCATTTAATTACTTCTGTCCCTGCAGAGAGCTCCGCTATTATATTTGACATGAAACAGTATTGCGGTTGCAACATTGTATCTATTTGTATCCATTTCGGATACAGATGGTTTTATTTGGATACAAATAGATACATTGTTGCAATCGCAAGACTTTTCATAAAAAATATAATAGCGGACTGGAATTCTTCTTTTTCTTCTTTTTCTTCTTCTTTTTCTTCTTTTCCTCCTTCTTCTTTTTCTTCTTCTTTTTCTTCTTCTACTTCTTTTACTTCTTCTTTTCTTATTCTACTTCTTTTTCTGCTTCTTGCAGGTCACGGCAGATGTTTTTATTCGGATACAAATAGATACATTGTTGCAATCGCAATACTTTTCATATAAAATATAATAGCGGACTGGAATTCTTCTTTTTCTTCTTTATCTTCCTCTTCTTTTTCTTCTTTCTTTTTCTTTTTTCTTCTTCTTCCTCTTTTTCTTCTTCTTTTTCTTTTTCTCCTTCTACTGTTTCTTATTCTTCTTCTTTTTCTTCTGCTTCTTTTTCTTCTTCCTCTTGTTTTTCTTCTTCTTTTTATTTTTATTTTTCCTTCTCTTTTTTTCCTCTTCTTTTTTTCTTCTCCTTTTTTTTCCTTCTTTTTCTTAGTCTTCTTCTTCTCATTCTTCTTTTTTTTTTCTTCTTCTTTTCTTCTTCTTTTTCCTCTTCTTTTTTTTCTTCTTCTTTTTCTTCTTCTTTTCTTCCTCTTCTTTTTCTTCTCCTTCTTTTTCTTATTCTTCTTATTTTTCTTCTCCTTCTTTTTTCTTCTCCTTCTTTTTCATCTTTTTTTTTTCCTCTTCTTCTTTTTCTCCTTCTTCTTTTCTTCTTCCACTTTCTTCTTTTTCTTCCTTTTCTTTTTCCTTCTTCTCTTTTTCTCCCTCTTCTTTTACTTCTTCTTTTTCTTATTCTTCTTCTTTTTCTACTTTTTGCAGGTCATGGCTCATGCGCACATTTTTTATCGGTAAAACGATCGGCCGATTTGCCCATCATTGCCAGGAAAATCGTCCAATCGTCAAAATCGGCCACAAATTTTCCAACTTTACCAATTAAAAAAGTGCCAAAACCCCGAAAAACGGCTGACCAATTAACCCACTAACGGTGCGAAAATCGGCCAATTTTCAACCTGTCTATGGCCTGCATTAATCTGCAAGTGTGTCTGTACCATCCTTCCCCTCTACACTGGGAGGAACCCTAACAATCCTCCCAGCTGGGATTAGGATAATATTTGAGTCCGGAAAAAAAACTCATTATGGATAAATAAAAAAAAAAGTCAGCGACTAATTAACATTTCCAAACTTTAATGTGTAATCTACTGATGCAGATGGAGCAGGGCACACATTTTGGTCTAGAGAGAAATAAAAGTTATTATCGGATGTCTTTACAGTATGCTGGTGACATTTCCACCGTGCTAATTTATGGAAGAGAAGACGCGGCACAAGCTGTTCAAAAAAAAAAAAAAAATCACACCATAAAAATAGAAGGAAGATCAAATTGAATTTGTTTAAATGTTGAACGGTAGAACAACTCAGGGGTGTAGTTATAAAAAAAAGAAAAAAAAAACTGCATATCAGTTCGCCTGGTGAAAGTGCTGGTACCTAGCTTATCTGGGGTACAAATGTTATTAGTCTCTTCCCTGTGCTAGCAAAGGTTTTCTGTTGATTTAAAATGGAAAAAAATAGCATTTGGCCAGTAGATCTCCTTAGTGACACTTAGTGCCATCTAGCGGCCAGATGGGGTACTTTCTGTTTTAAATCAATGAAAGACATTTGACTGACACAGAAAATTGCTTATTACCACTTCCAGTCCGGACACTTTTATCCCCTTCCTGTCCAGGCCAATTTTCCGCTTTCAGCGCTATCACACTTTGAATGACAATTATGCGGTCATGCAACACTGTACCCATATGAATGTTTTAGCATTTTTTTGACACATAAAACTTTATTTTGGTGGTATTTATTCACTTCTTGGATTTTTATTTTGCAAATAAATTATCTTTCTTCATAAATCTTGGTCAAAATTTATTCAGTTATCTTTTTAGTAAAAAAAAAAAAATAATAACCCAAATTAGTTTATAACCAAAAATTATAATTTTTGAAACATTTTTACATTTTTATTTTATTTTTTATATTATTTATGTTTTTTTTTTTTTTTACATACTATCACCCTAGCAGTACAGTGTCACATAGTGACACTGTACTACTTGTGGGGGGGTAATGAAGTGTTTTTTTTTTTTTTTTTTACATTGATTGCTTTTGCACCCATAAAAAAACCATCATTTATCCTTCTCTCTGGCTCCATTCTTGCAGCCATTGAGAAATACTTTGAGAGCTGTGATTGGTCATTTTTTAGTACTTTTTTGAGACAGATAAAACTTTATTTTGGTGGTATTTATTCGCCACTGGGATTTTTATTTTTTTTGCTATATAAATGAAAAACTCCCAACATTTTGAAAAAAAGTGTATTTTGAAAGTAAATAATCTTTCTTCATAAAAATTGGCCAAAATTTATTCAGTTATCTTTTTAGTAAAAAAAAAAAAAAAAAACCCAAATTAGTTTAAAACCCAAAAATTATAATTTAAAAAAAAAATTGTTTTACATTTTTATTTTATTTTTTTATACTATTATTTATGTTTTTTTTTAACATACTGTCACCCTAGCAGTACAGAATATCCCTGTACGAAGTGACCTCTGTGATCACAGATTTCACAAGTAGTAAGCAATGATGTCAGAAGTGCCATCTTGCTTACTACAGTACTATTCATGTGATCACTGATCGGCCAATCAGTGATCACATGATCGGGACATCGCACAGAGGTCCCGTACAGTGATCGGTGTTCTTCTGGACACAGCGGGTACTGTATTGCGGTGCTGCGTGCTCCCAGGGAGAGCGCACAAGCAGGGAAGTGGGGAGGACAGTTATAAATGGCCACCCAACCCTGCACTGCTCCCGTCTGGCTGGTTATCTACATGGGTTGGATGGGAAGTGGTTAACTCCAAAAGACATGCTGGCAGGATAATTGGCTCCTGTCTAAATTGTCCCTAGTATGTGTATGTATGAATGTGAGTTAGGGACCTTAGATTGTACACCCCTTGAGGGTTAGGGACTGATGTGAATGTACAATATATATGTAAAGTGCTGTGTAAATTGACGGCGATATATAAGTACCTGAAATAAATAAATAACTAATTAACATTCACTCATGCAATGAACAATGCAAGTCGCTGGGGGACTTGCCATGCAAAGGTTTTTGCAAATATACTCCTCTGTGTATTGGTAGACAACCTAGAACATTGTATCGTGAACGTTGACAACTTTCATGGAAATATGACACAGCCAGTTTACTTTAGCTGCAGGGAGGGTCAGGATCATTGAGTCCAAAAATAATCTTTCACTAGAAAGGCACCTGACCATAACTATCTAAATGATCTTGAATGCAATGGACTTTCATCTTTTTTTTCAACCCGACTATGTAACTATATAATTAAATTAGTATTATTCGTAATATTATTATTATTCAGATTATTATTATCTGGGGTCCTGCTATAAGGAAATATGTAATATATGACAATATTAGTAGTAGTAGTAGTAGTATTGTTACTATTAGTTTTATTATTATCAATAATATTATTGTTATAAGATAGCAGAACTCCAGATAAGTAAATAATAATAATTATTATTATTGAAGACATTATTATTATTATTATTATTATTATTAATCTAGGCTCATACTATAATATACAGAAATTATTATTATTATTATTATTATTATTATTATATTATCTAAGATATTATTATTTTTATCTGGGGATCTGCTATATTATAAGGCAATATAGCAATAATGATAATAATTATTATTACTTATCTGGAGTTTTGCTATAATATGTAGACATTCTTATTGTTTAAGGCATTATAATGATAATAATAACAATAATGATAATATTATTGTTGCATCTTTTTTTCATTTTTTATTATTGTTATTATCTGGGGTCCTGCTATAAGGAAATATGTAATATATGACAATATTATTATTAGTAGCAGTAGTTGTAGTTTTATTGTTATTATTATTTTTATTATTATCAATAATATTATTGTTATAAGATAGCAGAACTCCAGATAATAAGTAAATAATAATTATTATTATTATTGAAGACATTATTATTAATCTGGGGTCATGCTATAATATACAGAAATTATTATTATTATTATTATTATTATTATTATTATAGTATCTAAGATATTAATATTTTTATCTGGGGATCTGCTATATTATAAGGCAATATAGCAATAATGATAATAATTATTATTACTTATCTGGGGTTTTGCTATAATATGTAGACATTCTTCTTATTTAAGGCATTATAATGATAATAATAATAATGATAATATTATTGTTGCATCTTTTTTTCATTTTTTATTATTATTATTATTATTATTATTATTATTATTATTATCTGGGGTCCTGCTATAAGGAAATATGTAATATATGACAATATTAGTAGTAGTAGTAGTAGTATTGTTACTATTATTTTTATTATTATCAATAATATTATTGTTATAAGATAGCAGAACTCCAGATAAGTAAATAATAATAATTATTATTATTGAAGACATTATTATTATTATTATTATTATTAATCTGGGGTCATGCTATAATATACAGAAATTATTATTATTATTATTACTATAGTATCTAAGATATTATTATTTTTATCTGGGGATCCGCTATATTATAAGGCAATATAGCAATAATGATAATAATTATTATTACTTATCTGGGGTTTTGCTATAATTGTAGACATTCTTCTTATTTAAAGCATTATAATGATAATAATAATAATGATAATATTATTATTGCATCTTTTTTTATTTTTTATTATTATTATTATTATTATTATTATCTGGGGTCCTGCTATAAGGAAATATGTAATATATGACAATATTATTATTATTATTATTAGTAGTAGTAGTAGTAGTAGTAGTAGTAGTAGTAGTTGTAGCAGTAGTTGTAGTTTTATTGTTATTATTACTATTTTTATTATTATCAATAATATTATTCTTATAAGATAGCAGATAACTCCAGATAATAAGTAAATAATAATATAATTATTATTATTACTGACATTATTATTATTATTATTATTACTCTGGGGTCATGCTATAATATACGGAAATTATTATTATTATCATCATTATTATTATACTAGTATCTAAGATATTTTTATTATTATCTGGGGATCTGCTGTATTATAAAGCAATTTAGTAATAATGATAATAATTATTATTACTTATCTGGGTTTCTGCTATAATATATAGATATTGATGATAATAATAATAATAATAATATTATTGCATCTTTTTTTTCAACCTGACTATGTAACTATATAATTAAATTAGTATTATTCATATTCATATTATTATTATTATTATTATTATTATTATTATTATTATCTGGGGTCCTGCTATAAGGAATTATGCAATATATGACATTATTATTATTATAAGTAGTAATAGTTGTAGAATTATTGTGACTATTATTTTTATCATTATCAATAATATTATTCTTATAAGATAGCAGGACTCCAGATAATAAGTAAATAATAATAATTATAATGATTATTATTACAGACATTATTATTATTATTATGTATCTGGGTCATGCTATAATATACAGAAATTATTATTATTATTATTATTGTTATTGTTATTATTATTGTTAGTATTATTATTAGGCATTAATATTATGATTTTTTATCTAGGGTTCTGCTTTAATATAATTAACAAAATACTTCTGTAAATACGCAAGCTGACATTTAAAGTTATGCAGACAGTAAACGACGTAAGCAGTGTTTTGTTATATTAATCTGCAGTTCATATTAATGAGGGAGGGAAGGACAATTACTGGGTGAAGCGCGGGAGATGAGATTCATCATGACAGATGGGGATTCCAGGATGTAAATTTCCACAAAAAAAAAGGAAGAAAATTAGAGGAGCGCTTGATGGTGGAACCATGAACCTGTTTGTTATCTCTTGAGAAGCAACTGGAGTATATTTTTAGTAAGCTCCTATTTTTGGCATATGTTTTAGCGTTGTTGTTGATATTTATAATGCTCACATTTGACATGGCTTGCTGTGACATAAGACCACTATTGAAAAAATGTGTTTCTATCAAACGTACAGTCTGCTGGTACTGCTAGATAATACCCACAACAAATCTTTTTTATATATAAAATACTGTGGCGCTAAATCCTACAATATATCGAAAATGTATGTGCTAAATGCATGCAGGGGTGGACTGACAACTCATGGGGCCCCCGGGCAATAGGGGATTATGGGGCCACTGTGTCCTTGCCCACACTCAAAAAAGCCTATAAAAAAGGTACCAGGGGCATCTCATGGGGCCCCCTACTGACCCCAGGCCCTCAGGTAGTGCCCGAGTGCTCGAATGGTCAGTCCGCCCCTGATTGTATGTATACACTCTGTGTTAAATATACTCTGCTCACTCATAACATTCTGACCACCGGCCATAACCCATCGGGGCACGCCATAGACCTCTAAGGGTATGCTGTGGGATCTGGCACCAAGCTGTCAGTAGCAGATCCTTTAAGTCCATGAATCAAACTTGTTTTTCCAGCAAATTCCACAGATGCTTGATTGGATTGAGATCTGGGGAATTTGGAGGCCAAGTCAACACTTGGAAATCGTTGATGTGTTCCTCAAACCGTTCTTGAATTCATACTGAGGCATTCGCACCATTTTTTTTTAATAAATAGTCTCAACAGAGTGCACGTTTTTTTCAGACCCTGCCTGGTAGACCTGCAGTGAGATATGATGATCAATAGGGCACAACCATTGTGTAGCACTGCTAGGCGGAATGCATGGTAGTAAGAAGCAAAGACTGCATAGGTAATGAGATATATATATATATATATATATATATATATATATATATATATTTATTTCCTACCTATACAGTACATATACATCATATAACAAGATTTTTAAAACATTAACACACTGATATGTTCACGTAAATTACACTGATCACTGTCCCATGCACTGCATATCTAAACAATATTAACCAGACTAATGTTTTCCTTTAGTAAGGCAGCACAAAGAATTATTATACAGGATTTATATATTATTATTATTATACAGGATTTATATATTATTATTATACAGGATTTATATATTATTATTATTATACAGGATTTATATATTATTATTATTATTATACAGGATTTATATATTATTATTATTATACAGGATTTATATATTATTATTATTATACAGGATTTATATATCATTATTATTATACAGGATTTATATATTATTATTATACAGGATTTATATATTATTATTATTATACAGGATTTATATAGCGCCAACAGTTTGCTCAGCGAATAATGATGGTCTGCAAAAAAAAAAAACTATACCAACCAATCCGAATTTATCCATTAATGACCAAATGAAATCACGCTTTTTTGCATGGCTAATTTCACTTTGCTAATCATGATGACTTGTTCTGCCCTGGTGTTAAAATGAAATCTTACTTTACATTGTATCCTTCCAGTCAATAAAGTGAATCAAAATATTCCTTGATCTCTTTTGGTCCCTTGGAGCAAACTTCAATTGGAGGACGTTGCAGTGGATTTCCTTCCAAATTACAGGAGCAATAATTGTATCCCCAGTCCAACATAGTAAGATTTCCGAAATCCACAGGAAGTTCCTGCAGTTCATTGCTCCCCAGCCACAGACAAGACAATCTTGTTAGGCAGCAGAATTCTTCTGGGAGGAATTTGATACAATTGAGCATCAGTAGAAAGGTTTGCAGCTTTCTCAGTTGTTTAATGCTGGGCGGGATGGTTTCTATTTGATTGTCGCTGATGTCTAGAAACATTAAGTTTAGGAGCTGACAAATCACCACGGGAAAGTCTGTAAAACCGTTATTGGCCAGATGCAAACTCTGCAGATGTTGAAGCTTCGCCAGTTCTGCGGGTAAAACCCGTAAAGAGTTATTGCTCAAAGTCAGTCTCCGGAGATTCTTCAGATTCCCAATCTCTGGTGGGATTTCTCCAAGCTCGTTGGTGTCCAAATATAGGGTCGTCAAGTTTGTCAAGAACTGTATTTCCTTCGGGATGATATTCATGTGGAAAGAGAGGTTGTTCTCCCTCTCCGGCGTCATCTTTAATATTTGCAGATCTTTGAATGTAAAGATTTCCAAAGGGGGGCAGGAGAGCTCCTTACCCTCAATCTTGACCTTCTGTTGGACCTTACCACTTAAAGTCTTTTCTGAAAGTTTTTTCCAGCCTTGCCCAAAGCTGGAGAGTGATGAGGTTGACAAAGCTCTGTTCATCGTGGCGTTGATAACATTGATCTGAAAATGTCTATTTCTCAAAGTAACGTATAGACCTTCTGTTGGACCTTACCGCTTAAAGTCTTTTCTGAAAGTTTTTTCCAGCCTTGACCAAAACTGGAGAAGATGAGGTTGACTAAGCTCTGCTCATTGTGGCGTTGATAACATTGATCTGAAAATGTCTATTTTTCAAAGTAACGTATAGACCTTCTGTTGAACCTTACCGATTAAAGTCTTTTTTGAAAGTTTTTTGCAGCCTTGCCCAAAACTGGAGAGCGATGAGGTTGACAAAGCTCTGCTCACCATGGCATTGATAACATTGATCTGAAAATGTCTATTTCTCAAAGTAACGTATAGACCTTCTGTTGAACCTTACAGCTTAAAGTATTTTCTGAAAGTTTTTTTCCAGCCTTGCCCAACACTGGAGAGCGATGAGGTTGACAAAGCTCTGCTCACCGTGGCATGATACCATTGATCTGAAAATGTCTATTTTTCAAAGTAACGTATAGATCTTCTGTTGGACCTTACCACTTAAAGTCTTTTCTGAAAGTTTTTTCCAGCCTTGCCCAAAACTAGAGAGCGATGAGGTTGACAAAGCTCTGTTCACCGTGGCGTTGAAAACATTGATCTGAAAATGTCTATTTCTCAAAGTAATGCATAGATCTTCTGTTGGACCTTACCACTTAAAGTCTTTTCTGAAAGTTTTTTCCAGCCTTGCCCAAAACTGGAGAGCGATGAGGTTGACAAAGCTCTGCTCACCGTGGCATGATATCATTGATCTGAAAATGTCTATTTTTCAAAGTAAGGTATAGATCTTCTGTTGGACCTTACCACTTAAAGTCTTTTCTGAAAGTTTTTTTCCAGCCTTGCCCAACGCTGGAGAGCGATGAGACTGACAAAGTTTTGTTCATCGTGGCTTTGATGACACTGATCTGAAAACGTTTCTCTCTCTCAAAGTTTTTTATAGCAAGAGTCTCAGTCATAAAGCTGGTTTGTTTATTTGTTTGGCAATTAAAGCCAGCATGTAAGTGGTAAATTGAATTGCCCATATTAGATTTATGTTCTGGTTGTGTTTTGTCTATTATTCTTTTTGTGACAGTTGCTAAGATACCAGTAATTCCAAAACCCTTCCCAAGATCTACTTTTAGAAAGTTGAAGTATGGCTATTACAAAGCCTTGCGGAGAAGTTTGCAGTGTGTTGTTCGGTATGTTTGCTTAAAAGTTTAACTGTTGTATTAAACAAAATAAAGTATTGTGAAGACGGCGGAGTCACTAATCGCTAAATCCATTGCAAACATGTTTCAGTGTTTGGACGAATGAACGATACCCGGGAGACGTCAGAAGATTAAATGGAGCGAAAAAGGAAAGTTTTCTTCTTTCTTTACAGTGAGCAGCAAAAGTTGCATGGTCATAGCTAGCCACAGATCTACCAGGGTGTTTAATCATAGAACCATGAATAACGAGAGGCATGTCTATTGGTTGGTTGTCACCTAAACATGTACACTCTCGTTGCTCTAGCATTCACATTTAAGCAAATGTTAAGTGTAAGAGTGGGCAGACAGCAATCATGGCCATACAGTGAAGGAAAGAAGTATGTGATCCCCTGCTGATTTTGAATGTTTGCCCACTCACAAAGAAAAGATCAGTCTAAAAATCGAATGTTCGGTGTATTGTAACACTGAAAGACAGAATAGCAACAACAAATTCAAAAGAAATGCATGTCTAACAAATACATGGGCAGCAAACAGGAAATAATGGCAATGCTTGGAAAAGAAATCGGCAAATTGAATTGTGGTACTATGTGGGTAGGTGGATTTAAAACGTTTACAGATAATCAGTGTAGAGTTAATTGAGAGTGATGTCCCTAAAACGATTGCCCTCACCCTGACGTTTGTGGTGATAATATGCCTGCATTCATTTGTGTGTATGCAAGGGAGGGTGGGGGTGCTTTTCATTCATCTTTTTTACTATTTTTATTTATTTTATTTAACAATTTTTTTTACACTTTTAAAGGTTGTTTTCCAGCTTTGGGCAGTGACAGGTCTTTATGGAGACATCAGGGCTCTAGTAGACCTCCAGTGTCTCCCATACCCTCCAAAGCAGCTGATCAAGCACATATCATGCTTATTCAACTGCTTCCCTAGCTGTAACAGCCAGGGAATGACAACTCTAAAACCTGAAGTGACATAACCATTGGCACTTTTAGCTTCATTAGTCACAGAGGAGGTCAGAGAACAGATGTTCTTCCATCTTCTCTGCATTATGGAATTACAGATGTTTACTGTCATCACAAGCTCCCTGGAGGAACTCAGAAACCACCGTGAGTTGGGGGGGGTGGACCATCTTGGTACCGTAAAAGTGATCAGGCAGCTGTAGACAGGCACGTCAGCCATCAGCCCCTTACTCAGCTTTAGGCCTGGGCCCCCTTTGGCCTGACCACCTACTATTCCCAGGGCCCACCCACTGGCCTTCCCACCAAATCCACCCACTGGCCATCCCACCAAGTACCATCCCATGTCCTCCTCCTTCTTCATATCATGTCCTCCTCCTTCTCCTCCTTAAGTCCCATCTCCCCATCCCCTATTCTCCTCTTCCAGTCTCCTCTCCCCCAGCTTATATCCTCCTCCTTCAGTCCCATCTCCCCCATCCCATGTCTTCCTCCTCCTGGCCCAGTGGAAGAATGTCACCAGCACACCAAGGAATCCTAGGAAGGATCCAAAGCTTTATTTAGTGGTCACATAATATATTCAGTCGTAATGTTTCAGAGCCACGCAAGTCAAGTCAAGTGACTTGACTGACAAAGGGGCCCTGCATGGCTCCGAAACATTGGTGCTGGTGACATTCTTCCACTTTTGCCTGTGGTTCCCAACCCGTGGTCACTGCAGCACCCAACACTACTAAATAGCCATTCAGAGCAACATGTGCAATAGGAAAACTATGTTTGGACCTCCTCTTGTCCCATCTCCTCCATCCCAAGTCTTCTTAATCCAGTTTCATCTCCTGCATCTCATGTTCTCTTCCTCCTTCAGTCCTATCTCCTCCATCCCATGTCCTCCTCCTCCAGTCCCATCTCCTCCATCCCATGTCCTCCTCCTGCAGTCCCATCTCCTCCAACCCATGTCCTTCTCCAGTCCCATCTCCTCCAACCCTTGTCCTTCTCCAGTTCCATCTCCTCCATCCTATTTCCTCTTCCAGTTCCATCTCCTCCATCCCATGTCCTCCACCTCCTCCATTTTCATTTTCTCACTACATAGGAGGGTGGAAGTGGAACAGGTGGGGGGCAGGGGGACAGTAGGGGACAGTAGATCAGGTTGGAGCAATGGGACAGGTGGGGGGCCGAGGAACATGAGCAGCGCAGTGGCACAGGAGGGGACAGTGGAACACGTGGGGGCAGAATCACAGGATGGGGGCGGTGTCAAAGGAGGGGGGCAGCAGGACAGGAGGGAGACAGCGGGACAGCTGAGGGGTAGAGGGACAAGTAGTAGGCAGTGGGACATGTGGGAGGCAGCATCACAGGATAGGGAGTGTCATGGGGGCAGTGGGATAGGTGGCAGCATCACAGGAGGGGAGCATCGAGACAGGTGGGGGACAGAGGGATATGTGGGCGGCAGTGTCACAGGATAGGGAAATGTCACAGGGGGCAATGGGATAGGTGGGAGGCATCATCACAGGAGGGGGGCAGCAGGACAGGTGGGGGTAGCGGGACATGTAGGGGGCAGCATCACAGGATAGGGAGTGTCACAGGGTGGGCAGTGGGGCTGGTGGAGGGTAGCATCAAAAGAGGGGGCAGCAGGACAGGAGGGGGGCAGCATCACAGGAGAGGGGCAGCATCACAGTAGGGAGTGGAACAGGAAGGGGGCAGTGTCATTCTGATCACGCACACCTTGGGAAGCACCAGTCCTCCCAGCTCTCACCTGTCCTGCAGTAGCTCATCTAGATAGTGTCAGTGGAGAGGATCTTGTGCCAGGAGGGGTAGCTGAACCTGTGTCCATCTTACACCAGGATCTCTGGTGGCAGCTGCAACAAATGGGGGGGGGGCTCCTCCACCCTGACCTCCTACTCTTCTTCCTCCTCCTTCACGGGGCCCTCCGCTAGCACCCCCTGACCTGACCCACCCTGGACAGACACACAGCCCTGTTCCTGACCGGAGCTGACCTTACAGTGGGCCCCAACCGCTCCCTGCACACACCTGAAATCCAACCACCACTCCACCCTCCTCTGCATCCTGACAGCCCATCCGTGCCTCTGAGGAAGAGGCAAGTCCTCGAAACGCGTCAGCCTATTGGATGTCTACATTCCCCATTACGGACTGTTACTCAGCGCGGTGTTGACCCAGCTGTTCTTTTATGATGTGCCTTGACTTTATTGTCGTTTGTGAGTACAACACCTACTTTATTTCTTATTAAACATTTTTTATGGTAATGCACTAGGCCTGTGCGCCCCCTCTTTGTTCTTTCCTCTGACAGCCCATCCGCTCTGACAGCATCTCCCCAGCAGGGGCGGACTGACAACTCATGGGGCCCCCGGACAATAGGGGATCATGGGGCCCCTGTGTCCTTGCCCAAACTCAAAAAAGCCTATGAAAAGGTACCAGGGGCATCTCATGGGGCCCCCTACTGACCCGGGACCCCGAGTTTCCAAATGGTCAGTCCGCCCTTGCTACCCAGTAGAGCTGCCCCACATTAAAGAGGTCACTTTGCAAAGAATACCCAATCATGTGCAGGAAAAATGAAAAAAAAAATTAGAATTTTGCTTGCACATGGTTGGATAATTAAAGTTAACAGTCTGACCTGATTCGCTAAGCTAAATGAGTTTTCACCAATTTTTATGATCATAATAAAAAAAAAAAAGAACAAGAAATATGTAGAAAACTTCAAAACATTTCCCTTAATAGAGATCTTCTTTATTTGTTTACTGCTAGTGTTTTCTAGAGCTTATCGTTTTAAAACAGCAACCTCCTTTTTAATTAAAGAAGAAATCTTTGTTGAAACGTTTCAATACCCTTTTAAGACGCGTGCAGCCGCAGCAAATCCCTTTCCACTCCGGAGACTCAAATCCTGCTTAGTAAATAAATATTTAATCCCCGGTTCATCTGTGATCAGAGAGTAAACCTATTGTGTCATCTTCCCCTCAATAATACATGGACGAGCTGCTAGAACAATTTTCATTATTATAGATGGGCGACTTGATCAAACGCGCAAACATCCCCATTAAACATGCCGCACCGCGGGCTCGCCATTAATATTTGATTAATCCTCTTTAATTAACAACTGACTTAAACTGTGTCTGAGCTGCTTATTAAAAGGGATCTTTTACACACACCATTTACAAAGAGAAAAGTGGAGGGTTGCTGAATAAATACTGCAAAGGCAAACCAAAAAGTGGAGAGCTGTTGCCAGTTTGTGCAGCAATGAAGCTGCCTGACTACATGAGCGGAAAAAAAAAAAGTTTGATGCGCGTGTACGTGGTGGTGTGAGATGTACACCCGCTCTGCTATGCGTTGTAACAATGTATCGGTGTTTACATTTTTCTTTAATTTTATTTTTACTAAACCCACAACCAGGGGCGGACTGACCATTCGAGCACTCAGGCACTGCCGAGGGCCAGGGGTCAGTAGGGGGCCCCGTGAAATGCCCCTGGTACCTTTTATAGGCTTTTTTGGGTGTGCTTTGCGTGTGGGTAAGGACACAGGGGCCCCATGATCCCCTATTGCCCGGGGGTCCCATGAGTTGTCACTCTGCCCCTGCCCACAACAGTACAATCAGTCTGTAGATGCAGTAAAGCATGCTTGTTATACTCACTGTGGAACCTAAGGAGTTAATCCTCCACATTGTGTAAAAAGGCTGTTTGATCCTGTCTTCTCTGACCCTCCTTTTGTTGAAATGACCACCTGATACAGACTGAATCATTAGTCACATACACATGTTTGGTGTGTATTGCTAGAGAGGTTTTTTTTTTATTCTTGGGAGAGTACATGTGATCAGCACAGGGCCAATCGGTGCTGTCCAGACAGAGGTCAGGAGTTCTGCATCCTTCTTGAGCAGAAAGAAAACTCCTCGTACAACCTTTAACCAGTGCTCGGACGGACACTGATAGAAGTCTCAAGACTGCTCTAACTGCTGATCAGAAAAGGTATTTAGCAGTTTATATTTACTAAAATAATTGCATTTCCATGTTCTGTGTACTGTGGGAGACCACATATAGTGAATGCAGGATCCACAGAGATCAGATATAGTGAATGCAGGGTCCGGGGAGACCAGATATAGTGAATGCAGGGTCCAGGAAGACCAGATATAGTGAATGCAGGGTCTGGGGAGAGCGGATATAGTGAATGCAGGGTACTGAGAGACCGAATATAGTGAATTCATGGTCCTGGGAGACCAGATATAGTGAATGCAGGGTCCGGGGAGAGCGAATATAGTGAATGCAGGGTCCTGGGAGACCGGATATAGTGAATGTAGGGTCCTGAGAGACGAAATATAGTAAATGCAGGGTCTGGGGAGACCAGATATAGTGAATGCAGGGTCCGGGGAGCGTGGATATAGTGAATGCACCCTGCAGATACCAGATATAGTGAATGCAGGGTCTAGGGAGACCAGATATAGAATTCAGGGCCTTGGAAGACCGGATATAGTGAATGCAGGGTCCTGGGTTTAGTAACACTAACAAAAATGTTATTGAATTCTATATACAACAGCACATTGTGATGCTCTGCCATGTATTGCAATGCATCAATGCTGCATTTGTACAATCTCTCAGTGTCCTTGCAATGAACCTGCCTTGATCTAGCTCATTGGTCTCCAAACTTTCTAAACAAAGGGACAGATTATTATCCCTTGGACTTTAGGGGGTTTGGACTGTTGCCAAGAGATGCTTTGGTGTCAGTAAGATAAAGGAGGAGGAATATTAAGGAGGAATAGTGTCCCATCATTGGTATTGGTGGGAGGAATAATGCCAATTGTAGGTATCAGTGGGAAGTACATTGAACCATTGTTTGTTTCAGTGAGAGAAATAGTGCCCTATCACTGGTGTGAGAGGAAGGAATAGTGACAATTGTTGGTGTCAGTGGAAAGAATAGTGCCTCATCATTGGTGTCTTTGGAAGGAATAGTGCCCCATTGTTGGTGTCCATGGAAGTGTAGCACTACCCCCTTAGGGATTGCTAATGAATTTGAGTCCCCCTATAGTTCTGCACAGCCAGTCATTTAGCATTTCCCACACAAGCTTTCACCCAAAGACAGAAATCAGTCCTTGAGCATTGGTTTTGTTATTTTATTGAGGGGATTAGAACTTGGATAGGGTAAGGGGGGTATAGGATGCTCAAGGGAACCAATATCTGTGGACAATTTTTCACAGCTTCTCTTCTTCAGCAACACATTCTCTGTTGGAGAGCTAGCCAGCAGCTCCCAGTTGTACCACCCTAGATGAACTCTTCTTCACCCAGCAATCTGGAGACTTTCTTCCTGAGTAGGGGATCTGGCTCTTGTTCCTTTAAATAAGGTGCACAGTCATTAGTAGATGGCTAATCTGGTTTTCCACCAGAGTGCTCCTTCCCCAATCAACCCAGGGGGTGCAGGTGTACTCACTCAGATCCTTTCCCGTACCGCTTGCGGAATGTCTGCTGATGCCAGGCCTGTTAGCTGGGCTGCTCCTTCCCTGCCATACAGGTGGTTCTCTCTCAGGGGGGCCAGTGAGTCCTGAGTTTTCCTCCTTCCCAGCTCCAGGCTCTCAGGGAGGCATCATCTATCTAGGCCTCTTTGCAGACTTCCTCCTCCAGCCTCACATTTACCTTCAGCTCTCTTGCTCTCCCACCACAACACACTCCTGCTACTGAGCAGGCTCTTAAACTTTTAAGGGAGTCCCAGCCCCTTGCTAAGCCTTTTATTGGGGATTGGCTGAGGTTCCTCAAGAGTGCAGCCACCCACTCCTCATATTCACCCACTGCCTCCAAGGCCCTCCTCCAAAAACCTCAGAGCAGGGGGAAATTTCAGAGGGGCTGGCCTGCGGAATCTCTCAGCCCTGACTACAATTTGACCCCTCTGGCTATCACACCCAAGCTGCTAACCAGCTCCTGACTAACTATTAGGGCCTAGCTCTTCCTAACTTCACTAAGAGGGTACTACATAAAGAATAGTGCCTAATTGTTGGTGTCATTGGGAGGAATAGTGCTTCATTGTTGGTGTTAGTGGAAGGAATAATGTGCCATCATTGGTGTCAGTGGGAGAAACAGTATCTTTTTGTTGGTGTCAGTGGGAGAAATGGTGCCCCAATCTTGGTGTCAGTGGGAGCAATAGTGCCCAGTTGTTAGTATCAGTGGAAGGAATAGTGCCCCTTTGTTGGTTTCAGTAGAAGGAATAGTGCCCCATCATTGGTGTTAGTGGTAGCAATAGTGCCCCATCCTTGATGTCAGTGGAAGGAATAGTGCCCCATCCTTAATGTCAGTGGGAGGAATAGTGCCCCATCATTGATGTCAGTGGGAGGAATAGTGCTCCATCCTTGATGTCAGTGGGAGGAGTAGTGCCCCATCGTTGGTGTCAGTGGGAGGAATAGTGCCCCATCCTTAATGTCAGTGGGAGGAATAGTGCCCCATCGTTGGTGTCAGTGGGAGGAATAGTGCCCCATCCTTGATGTCAGTGGGAGGAATAGTGCCCAATTGTTAGAGTGAGTGAAAGGACTATTGACCAGGGGCGGACAGACCATTTGGAAACTCAGGCACTGCCCGAGGGCCCGGGGTCAGTAGGGGGCCCCATGAGATGCCCCTGGTACCTTTTTCATAGGCTTTTTTGAGTTTGGGCAAGGACAAAGGGGCCCCATGATCCCCTATTGCCCTGGGGCCCCATGAGTTGTCAGTCCGCCCCTGTGCTCAACCTTATATTGATATAAAATATATATTTTTTTAAGCTAAAAAAGGAATGAAAAAGCAGAAAAAGGGTTGAAGGTTGAATACTACTTTAAAATGCTGGGTGCTACAGAGGTGTAAGATGGATGGTGCCATTATTATGCGATCAGTCACAGCACATTAACATAGATAAATAAGGATAATTTATTGTCACAATGTCATATTGTGATGTCTACACAGGACCCCTTCATGGAGACAATGCCACTGTTGCCTTGATGAAGGGTTCCCATGCAGGCCCCATAACCTGGCCTTCACTTTACATTTACCTTTTATCTGTGTGGGTGTGCTGGTGACACCTTGACTGATCACTTCTGTGGAGACAGAAGCAGTAATCTCTCCAACGACACAGTCAGCTGCAAAAATCTGAGCAGTAGGTTCAAATAGAAAAATGCAACAGAACTATTTCAAAGAGAATTCCTTAAAGCCATTTTCTGTAGTATTTGGGGTCGTCGTCATTGTCTGTAAGGTAAAATGTGAGTGAACCCAATCACCAAAACCTCGTATTAGTGTAGTGCTACCCTCTAAGGAGAGGCTGGGTACTTGTGTTCCCTGGTTCCTAGTGATATTGACCCATCAGGCAATATCGTACCTTCTGACACCAAGGAGGGTGGAGGAAAAGATGTTTATCAATCTTTCTAAAACAGAGCTCATACTATTCCCTCCAGGCCATGTCCCCTCCCCTGACTTCTCCATCAAGATCAACAATACAACCGTCAGTCCCTCCCCTCATGCCAGGGTACTAGGTGTAATCCTGGACTCCCATCTGTCCTTTCAGCCCCAAATCCAATCGCTGTCCAAATCTTGTAGACTTCACCTCGGCACCATCTCCAAGATACGCCCGTTCCTAACCTCGGAAACCACTAAGCAACTTATTCACTCCCTGGTTATCTCTCGCCTTGACTATTGTAACTCCCTCCTCATTGGCCGACCTCATCGCAGGCTATCCCCTCTTCAGTCTATCATGAATGCTGCTGCCAGACTCATCCACCTTACTAACCGTTCCATATCTGCCATCCCTCTCTGCCAATCCCTCCACTGGCCTCCACTCTGTGTCCTCCATCCCTCTCTGCCAATCCCTCCACTGGCCTCCACTCAGTGTCCTCCACCCCTCTCTTCCAATCCCTCCACTGGCCTCCACTCAGTGTCCTCCATCCCTCTCTGCCAATCCCTCCCTTGGCTTCCCATTTCCCAACGAATAAAATTCAAAACATTAACAATCACATATAAAACCATTTATAACTCTGCCCCAAATTATATTACCAATCTTGTCTCCAAATATCACCCAAACCGTCCTCTCCGCTCCTCCCATGACCTCCTGCTCTCTAGCTCCCTTGTCTCCTCCTCCCATGCTCATCTCCAGGACTTCTCCAGAGCTTCCCCCATCCTCTGGAACTCTCTACCCCAATCTATCAGACTATTGTCTACTCTGCCCACTTTTAGGCGATCTCTGAAAACCTATCTCTTCAGGGAAGCCTATCCTGCCTTCAGCTAATAACGGAATCTTCTATTCCTCCTACCAGTCCATCCCCCACAGTTATTATCTTCTGTACCACCAGCCCCTTCCTCTTAGATTGTAAGCTCCCAGGATCAGGGCCCCCCTAACCCTCTTGTATTGAACTGTATCGTTGCAGTATTGTCTCCCTTTATTTCGTAAAGCGCTGAGCAAACTGTTGGCGCTATATAAATCCTGTATAATAATAATAATCTGGGCGGCACACCCAATAGAGTACATAACAGTGTCAATAACAATACACAATAACAAAAAAAAGTTACAAAAACATTATTTCACTGACCAGTGGTATACCTATAGACGGCCAGTGATGGGGCCCAAAACAAAGCTGTTAAATACAGTTTTATGTAATTCCAACAGAAAGGAGAGGAAAGTTCAAACAAATTCATGGTGGACCCAAGAGAGGCGATACTGTCCCTGTAAATAGAGGAGCAGCAAAGATGGTGGCCTGTGGCTTCTCACCACTCAAAGGTTTGTTGTAGAGTCTCCTCCCTTTTGTGGGTGTTTGAAACTGGCTGCATGATTAGCTTGCCTCCTGCAGTCTCTGAGAAGAAAGAAAATGGAAGGAAGAAAGGAAGGAAGAAAAGAAGGACAGAAAGATGGATGGATGAACTGAAGGAAAGGGGAGAAACAAAGAAAAAAAGAAAAGGATGAAATTAAAGCGGAGTTCCACACAAAAGTGTAAGCTTATTTGCCTCCCCCCCTTCACTACCATATTTAGCACCTTTTGGGGGGAGCGGGTACCTGGTTTTGACAGGTACCCGCTCCCACTTCCAGCTCAGTTTGCCGCAGCGAAGTGAGCTAGAAGTTCGGTCCCCCTCCTTGCTCCAGCAGTCTCCTGGGAACATTTACAGGCCCCAGGAGACCGCCGGACCGATCAGGAGGCGCGACGTGACTCTCACATGTGCAGTGGGCACCAGGCTGAGAAGCCGCAAGCTGTCACAGCCTGGTGCCCACAGCTGAGATGCTGGCACCGTGGAGGACTGAAGGAGAGAAGGGACGGCACAGGTGAGTACATCGCTGGACCCTGGGACAGGTAAGTGTGTGTTTATTAAAAGTCAGCAGATACAGTTTTTGTAGCTGCTGACTTTTAATAAACACAAAAACGGCTGGAACTCCGCTTTAAGGAAGGAAGAAAGATCTTTCATTTTATATTTTATTTTCTTTCTTACCCCTTTCTTTCATTTCATCATTTCTTTCTTTCCTTGAAATAAAAGGATTGATTCTTTTTCTTTCTTTCTTTTTCTTTCTTTCTTCCTTTCTTTCTTTCTTTTTTTTCTTCCCTTATTCCTTGATGTCATTGATCCTCCAACAGTCCATGTATAACTATTATAGACGCTCCTCTAGTTCTGATAGCTCAAAATGGGTCAGTAACATTCATACTCTCAGCTGATTTGGCATGTCTGTGCTTTAGCATCACCCATAGAAGATATTTTAGTGTTATCCTCGGAGGACGGGCTGCTCTCACATTCCGGAACGTTTCATCTCCCAGGAGCCTTTGCCTACAGGTAGGTGTAATGTCTCCATTGCTCTGCAGCATCTGATGAAATCTATATAAAGCTTATATAAGCCTCAGGGGTGCTTCAGATGCCAGTGGAATGAATATATAAAGCTTATTGTCCATGATGGTATAGTTGTACTTAATTTGCAAAGACATGTAGCACCCTCCTAGTTAGGTGCTAGGATTTCTATAGTTAGGTTAACCTCCCTAGCGGTCTGATTATGTCAGTATTTCTGTGCTCAAAGCGGTACATTTTTTTGCATGGAAATATGTAGTTTTTTTTATTGTAGGCCTGTAATTTTTAGGAATAACTCTGTCCGAACAAGAGTCTAGTAAACATCCCGGGTATGATAAAATTTGAAACACGAAATCATAAATTATAATTTAATAAATAATCACAAAAAATAATATAATAATAATACATTTAATTCAATAATATAATCAAACCAAAAACACTGAAATTTGAAATAGAGCGCCAAGTTCACACATCGCTGATCAAAGTCGCAGAATCGTTTTCAGTGTCTGATGAGGAATTTCCCCCACGAATCATTATCACTCAATTCTGCAAGTGGTTCTGATTTACTATCGCTGTTCTCTAGCCGGTCTAAAACCGCTTCTGACCTAAAGGGACGCTTTTTGGACGCCATGGACGTTTCCAGGCAGAAAGAATAGTAAAAATGCAGGCAGGGCGCAGGACAAAGCACTCGGGCCAAAATGTATGTGAAATGGTTTGATACAGGAATGTTATACTATGTGATTTTAGTGAATTTAGTTTATGTCACTTTTAAAATTGTCAAATTTCCTGCCAGTTCCGTCCTGACATCGCAGGGAACGGAACCCGGAAGACAGATGCTGGCATCGGCCGGAGGACATTACAGGGGACACTGCAGGAGGGACATTGCGGGAGCGCAGGACAAGGTAAGTGAAGAAGAGATCCCGGAGCAGCGCTGCAGGGTATTCCCGAGTATAGCTCAGGGGGGTTACCGCTTGTGGTGCTGAAACTTTACCCCGAGCTACACTCGGGAATACCGCCAGGGAGGTTAAACATAGCTGTGTTTCTCTGCTTACCAAGAGGCTGTCAGGTAAATTCAGTGCGGTATTCTGCTTAACAGAGTGCTGGAATGGATGAGCTACAGTCAGGTCCATAAATATTGGGACATCGACACAATTCTAACATTTTTGGCTCTATACACCACCACAATGGATTTGAAATGAAATGAACAAGATGTGCTTTAACTGCAGACTGTCAGCTTTAATTCGAGGGTATTTACATCCAAATCAGGTGAACGGTGTAGGAATTACAACAGTTTGCATATGTGCCTCCCACTTGTTAAGGTCCCAAAAGTAATGGGACATTTGGCTTCTCAGCTGTTCCATGGCCAGGTGTGTGTTATTCCCTCATTATCCCAATTACAATGAGCAGATAAAAGGTCCAGAGTTCATTTCAAGTGTGCTATTTGCATTTGGAATCTGTTGCTGTCAACTCTCAAGATGAGATCCAAAGAGCTGTCACTATCGGTGAAGCAAGCCATCATTAGGCTGAAAAAACAAAACAAACCCATCAGAGAGATAGCAAAAACATTAGGTGTGGCCAAAACAACTGTTTGGAACATTCTTAAAAAGAAGGAACGCACCAGTGAGCTCAACAACATCAAAAGACCCAGAAGACCACGGAAAACAACTGTGGTGGATGACCGAAGAATTCTTTCCCTGGTGAAGAAAACACCCTTCACAACAGTTGGCCAGATCAAGAACACTCTCCAGGAGGTAGGTGTATGTGTGTCAAAGTCAACAATCAAGAGAAGACTTCACCAGAGTGACTACAGAGGGTTCACCACAAGATGTAAACCATTGGTGAGCCTCAAAAACAGAAAGGCCAGATTAGAGTTTGCCAAATGACATCTAAAAAAGCCTTCACAGTTCTGGAACAACATCCTATGGACAGATGAGACCGAGATCAACTTGTACCAGAGTGATGGGAAGAGAAGAGTATGGAGAAGGAAAGGAACTGCTCATGATCCTAAGCATACCACCTCATCAGTGAAGCATGGTGGTGGTAGTGTCATGGCGTGGGCATGTATGGCTGCCAATGGAACTGGTTCTCTTGTATTTATTGATGATGTGACTGCTGACAAAAGCAGCAGGATGAATTCTGAAGTAAATATCGATTTCAATATCAATATCAATTACTGTGACTTGTGGCTATAACAATAAACATATATAAAAATGTAGATATAAGTGGCATACATAATAAAGCGAGGTGATCCGAGCACAGACGCAGGCAGACAGCACTGCAGGGGCAGCTGCAGAGGTTTTTACCTGTTGATTGTCATCTATGCTGACTTGGATCACACATGAGCTGTATACCACTGAGCAATATCTTGACTGGCAGCAATAAATCCCCTTTATGTACAAGGATAAGACACCATGGTCTGCTTTTTTTCTTTTTGACCAACACCCCATGAGCTGGCATAAGGAGGAGTGAAGAAGGAAACAACCCCAGGAGGGGAATTGGGAGATCCTAAGAGAGCTGGTCAGTGTATTTATTGATACACAGGGAGAGAGAGGAGATAACAGGAGGACCCATCTTAATGCATGTCCACCTTCTGGGACGGCTAGAGCAAGAGCATCATCCCATTTCATCTATCCTGGAAGGATAAAAAGCTTATTTGCCTGGATTCATTCAGGCAAATATAGAGGTGAGCACATAGGGAGACCATTTAGCACTCGGCAAGAAGGAACAGAAAATTCACCTGCACATTTACTTTGAAAGACTTTATATATAATTTTATTTACTTTTTTATATGCACGTGCACTATTTGTATATGTTTTTGCACAATGTGAATAGAGTGATCACAGCAACATAGAGGTGCAATATGGTTTTATACCATGGTACCCCTTAAGGCACTATCACTTCAGGATTATTTATTATGTATGCCACTTATATCTACATTTTTATATATGTTTATTGTTATAGCCACAAGTCACAGTAATTGATATTGATATTGAAATCGATATTTACTTTAGAAGTATAAGTTTAATATATTACTATATAGGAGCGCGGCGCAATCCATCTTTTACCATTATACACACACTAGTAAGTGAGTCAGTGTAAGTGCCAGCGCACCTCACACACTAAATAAGAAGATTTCACTTAATGTTACTTATTGAACACCTCAATTCATAATAGCTCACAAGAATTCACTATCTATATGAATTCTGAAGTGTTTCGGGAATATTATCTGCTCATATTCAGCCAAATGCTTCACAACTCATTGGACGCTTCACAGTGCAGATGGACAATGACCCAAAGCAGACTGCAAAAGCAACCAAAGAGTTTTTTAAGGGAAAGAAGTGGAATGTTATGCAATGGCCAAGTCAATCACCTGACCTGAATCTGATTGAGCATGCATTTCACTTGCTGAAGACAAAACTGAAGGGAAAATGCCCCAAGAACAAGCAGGAACTGAAGACAGTTGCAGTAGAGGCCTGGCAGAGCATCACCAGGGATGAAACCCAGCGTCTGGTGATGTCTATACGTTCCAGACTTCAGGCTGTAATTGACTGCAAAGGATTTGCAACCAAGTATTAAAAAGTGAAAGTTTGATTTATGATTATTATTCTGTCCCATTACTTTTGGCCCCTTAACAAGTGGGAGGCACATATGCAAACTGTTGTAATTCCTACACCGTTCACCTGATTTGGATGTAAATACCCTCAAATTAAAGCTGACAGTCTGCAGTTAAAGCACATCTTGTTCCTTTCATTTCAAATCCATTGTGGTGGTGTATAGAGCCAAAAATGTTAGAATTGTGTTGATGTCCCAATATTTATGGACCTGACTGTAGGTCCGCTCACGGTGCTCTGGTGTTGTTTGAGTTTGTCTGAGTTCTGCCGTCTTCAGGAAGCTATGAGATCCTTCCAGGACATGGGTAGGGGCTAGACCAGGGGTGTCAAACTCATTGCGGGCCGCATCAGAATTATGGTTGCCCTCAAAGAGCCGGTTGTATCTGTAAGACTAGGTGTCCAGAGCACCCTATCATCAGATGTCAAGAATCCCACACCCTCCATAACATCACCGTGCACCCCCTTTGGGGGCAGAACTGGAAAGCAGAAAGTGCAGGGTCTGGAGGAGGACCAGAGGAGGAGTGGAGTCAGTTACCAGAGTCTGCTGAATGCTGAGACCAGGGGAAGCAGAGATGAGGGGGTGCTGCAGCTGCATGGAGAGGTGCAGGATTTGGCAGAGGAGTTCTATTCTCCTCTCTGCTGCCGACTGCTGAGACAAGGTGGGGGCAGAGAAAAGGGGGTACCTGCAGGAGAGGTGCAAGGGCCACATGAAATGGCCTGGAGGGCCGGATTCAGCCCGCAGGCCTTGTATTTGACACCTGTGGGCTAGGCAAATGGACAGCATGAATATGGATACAGCCCTGGTCAATTGCAAGGGAAGGTGATCCCATTGCATGCTTGGAGTGGTATTTAGGTTCTGAGAGCACATGGGCTCTGGGTCTTTCCCGGGAGTGGATTGCACCAAGCCCGACTGGAGGCAGGCTGCCTCGCCTGGCACTGGGTGCTATATGGCTTCAGGTGGGTCGACCTAAGGGCCTGAAGTTAGAGAGAGTGACCCTGGTTCTTCAGTAAGCTGACTGAGGGGAGATATCTGCCAAAGATCTGCCTGGTGTCACTGGAAAGAGTCACTTGGAAGATGGGAAGGAGGCAACCATTCTGTCCTTGAATTTGTGAGTACAGACTCTGAGAGATCTTGGGGACTCTGTGTGCTTGCCAACCCTCTGGTGTTTGATAGTCAGCGTGGGTCTAAAAAGGAAAGGGAACACTAGCTAGTGTTCTGAAGAGCATGTCCGAGTGTTGCTACTGCAAAGGAGTTTGCTCAGCCACGTTACCTTTGGTCTGTTGCAGTATGTCGTAACTGGCTTATACCTGTGGAGCTCAGCCCTGTAGCTACTACTACTGCAAAAGAGGGCCTTTGCTCACTCCTACACTACTTGCTGCAAGGGGCGGACTGACCATTTGGAAACTCAGGCACTGCCCGAGGGCCTGGGGTCAGTAGGGGGCCCCATGAGATGCCCCTGGTACCTTTTTCATAGGCTTTTTTGAGTTTGGGCAAGGACACAGGGGCCCCATGATCCCCTATTGCCCGGGGGCCCCATGAGTTTTCAGTCCGCCCCTGCTTGCTGCTACATATTACAAGGAAGTCTGCTATCTACTGTCAGCCAAGACTTCAATTAAGAGATCAGCTAGATGTCCCCAGTGTGAATAGTTCTGTTTTTGGAGTATCCTACTACAATTCCCTTCCCTATCCCCATTTCTATAATAAACTCCAAAAACAAAGCATCCCCTAGACTGGTCATTGAAGACAACGATCGGAAGTGTGAGTGTATTTGGCTGAAGGAATACACTGTGCCTGGCTGCGGGGAGAAGCAAGGGGAGCCCAAGGAAAACATTCAAGCGGCTCCTTCGGGGGCAGCTCTACACATGGGGGCTAGTTTGGGATTATCCCCTTGGAAGTTGCAATGGTTGCTGCGGACAATGGAAGAGACCGTCAGTGAAATTGTTGGTGCTGTGTGGATTGCAGAGAGGCAGTCGAGATGTCGGATTGCAGAGAGACAGTCGGGATGTCGGATTGCAGAGAGACAATCGGGATGTCGGATTGCAGAGAGACAATCGGGATGTCGGATTGCAGAGAGACAGTCGGGATGTCGGATTGCAGAGAGACAGTCGGGATGTCGGATTGCAGAGAGACAATCGGGATGTCGGATTGCAGAGAGACAATCGGGATGTCGGATTGCAGAGAGACAGTCGGGATGTCGGATTGCAGAGAGACAGTCGGGATGTCGGATTGCAGAGAGACAGTCGGGATGTCGGATTGCAGAGAGACAATCGGGATGTCGGATTGCAGAGAGGCAGTCGGGATGTCAGATTGCAGAGAGACAGTCGGGATGTCGGATTGCAGAGAGGCAGTCGGGATGTCGGATTGCAGAGAGACAATCGGGATGTCGGATTGCAGAGAGGCAGTCGGGATGTCGGATTGCAGAGAGGCAGTCGGGATGTCAGATTGCAGAGAGACAATCAGGATGTCGGATTGCAGAGAGGCAGTCGGGATGTCGGATTGCAGAGAGACAATCGGGATGTCAGATTGCAGAGAGGCAGTCGGTGTGCTGGAGAACTCTTGTGCCGCAATGGAGAATGTCTGCTTTACAGTCAAAGACACTGCCAGACTAGGAGCATTTCCAGGTGGCGGCAGCGGAAGAGTTAATGTGTGGCGTGAGAGTGTGAGCGCTCTGTGACTGCTGTGTGGCTTGGACACAGTGGATCAGAGATCTGGGTAAAGGGCCAATCACAATATCCCTTTACCATGTGATCAGCTGTGTCCAATCATAGCTGTCACAGTGTAAACAGACTCAATTCCTGTGCCGATTATTGATTCTCCTTTCCTCACATAGCTATTGTGTGTGAGAGAGGGAGAGCTGGACCTGTTAAGGGCACAGTGAGCGCAGTATTTTACAGTGATACACAGTGCCCTGATCATCAGTGCAGCCCCATCAGTGCAGCTTAGCAGTGCCAACAGTGAAGCCTAATCAGTGCCTCATCAGTGTCCATCAGTGCAGCTTATCAGTGCCGCCTCATCGTTCAGTGTCCATCAGTGCAGCTTATCAGTGCCGCCTCATTGTTCAGTGTCCATCAGTGCAGCTTACAGTGCCTTGAAAAAGTATTCATACTCCTTGGAATTTTCCACATTTTGTCATGTTACAACCAAAACCGTCAATATATTTTATTTGGATTTGATGTAATAGACCGACACAAAGTGGCACATAATTGTGCAGTGGAAGGAGAATGAAAAATGGTTTTCAACATTTTTTACAAATAATTCAGCCCCCCCCCGGGTCAATACTTTGTAGGACCCCCTTTCACTGCAATTCCAGCTGTAATCCTTTTTGTGCCCATCAGTGCAACCTTATCAGTGCGGCCTCATCAGTGCCCATTAGTGAAGTTTCATCAGTGCCCATCAGTGCAGCCTATTAGTGCTTATCAGTGAAGTCTCATCAGTGCCCATCAGTGAAACCTCATCAGTGCCCATCAGTGAAGCCTTATCAGTGAAGCCTCATCAGTGCCCATCAGTGCAGCCTCATCAGTGCCCATCAGTGAAGCTTCATCAGTGCCTATCAGTGTAGTCTCATCAGTGCAGCCTCATCAGTGCCCATCAGTGCAGCCTTATCAGTGCAGCCTCATCAGTGCCCATCAGTGAAGCTTCATCAGTGCCTATCAGTGTAGTCTCATCAGTGCAGCCTCATCAGTGCCCATCAGTGCAGCCTTATCAGTGCAGTCTCATCAGTGCCCATTAGTGCAGCCTCATCAGTGCCCATCAGTGAAGCCTTATCAGTACAACCTCATCAGTGCCCATCAGTGAAGCCTCATCAGTGCCCATCAGTGAAGCTTCATCAGTGCCCATTAGTGTAGTCTCATCAGTGCCCATCACTGAAGCCTCATCAGTGCAAATCAGTGCAGCCTCATCAGTGCCCGTCAGTGCAGCCTCATCAGTGCCCATCAGTGAAGCCTCATCAGTGCCCAGCAGTGCAACCTCATCAGTGCCTATCAGTGAAGCCTTATCAGTGAAGCCTCATCAGTGCCCATCAGTGCAGCCTCATCAGTGCCCATCAGTGAAGCCTCATCAGTGCCCATCAGTGCAGCCTCATCAGTGCCCATCAGTGAAGCCTCATCAGTGCCCATCAGTGCAGCCTCATCATCTCACATCAGTGAAGAAGAAAAATTACTTATTTGCTAAATTTTATAACAGAAAAACATTTTCTTTTTCAAAATTTTTGTTATATTTTCATTTATTTAGTAAAAAAGTAGAAAACCCAGTGGTGATTAAATACCACCAATAGAAAGCTATATCTGGCTCATAAAAAATGGTGAAAAGTTTAATTTGGGTACAGTGTTGCATGCCTGAGCAATTGTCATTCAAATTGTGAGAGCGTTGAAACCTGAAAATTGGCCTGGACTGGAAGGGGGTGAAAGTGTCCGGTATTGAAGTGGTTAAACTACACCTGATGTGCCCTGTAGTTACATAAAGGGTGTGCATGACCCCATCCTGCAAGTGTACAATCCAAACACACACGATCCTGCGTTACAAATGGCTGTGTGGGCACTGCAGAGATCGTCGGCTGGAACTGAACAGAATCAGCAGGGGAGAATGTCACCAACACACCGAGGATCACCAATATGGGTCCAAAACATTTTAATGAATGATCACATAGTTACAGCAAGGCAACATTTCGGAGTCTCGCAGGACCCCTTCATCAGGCATGGGACCAAACATAAACAAGGAAGCAAGCGCTAAAACACAAAGCTGCTATAGCACCAAAAAGGCAACCAAATAACCCTTCCAAAGTCACTTATATATATTGGGTGCAGCCCAAGCACACTGCTTATAACTAAATGCGTTGGCACGAAACCCGTCAAGGAGGAGCTGTACGCCCTGACGTCATGCCGCCGAAGCCTCGAGCAGGTCTGGCGGCCATCTTGGATTTCCCTTATGGTCAGTGATTTTTGTTCTCTAATCTTTGTTATACCCAACGAATGGAATAAATTTGATTTTAAGCAATATTACGCTATGGGCATCCTTTTCTTGGGCTCTTTATGAGCTTACCAACCCACAGAGCCTAATCTGGAGGATGGCTGTGGTACTGCAGATGACCCAGGGAAGGAGATTCCAGACCAGGCTGTATGCATCCTTAAAGGGACCTCCGGCTGACCACAGTTTATATCTGTACATGCGTATTATTATTACGCATCTGGTGAGTGCGTAATCTTACTACTTACCTGGCACATCACCGAATTATTGAGTATAGCGTGTGGATCACCGAATTCGAGATCAAATCTACCCAGATCTCCACTATTGTCACTTTATGGACATTGAATTGTTGTTTCTCTGCAACTGATAGCTATTTGTCACTTTACCAGCACTAACAGTCACTTTATTGTGACACCATATATTGAGATCATATCCATCCAGATCTCCACTTTGTCACTTTATGGACATTGAACTGTCATATTTGTACAAGTGTTAGCTGCTTTGCATATTTGTCACTTTATCAGCACTAACAGTCACTTTATTCTCATTTGTTGCTATTTTCACTATTGTCACTTTATTAGGGACATTGGTATATATTTGTTCTGACTTTGATGACTGCATTAGCACTTTATTATATCAGCACCATATCTTGCACTTTATCACGTTTATTATTCTACAAGTTGTTTTAGTCTTTTACAGCACTGCACTGACCCAATATACTGCATACAGTTGCAAGAAAAAGTATGTGAACCCCTTGGAATTACGTGGAGTTTTGCATGAATTGGGCATAAAATGTGCTCTGAACGTCATCTAAGTCGCAACAATAGAAGAACACAGTCTGCTGAACATAATACTACACAAACATTAGATGTTGCCATGGTTTAATTGCACATAACATGTAAACATTCACAGTGCAGGGAGGAAAAAGTATGTGAACCTTTGGACTTAATAACTGGTTGACCCTCCTTTGGCAGCAATAACCTCAACCAAACGTTTCCTGTAGTTGCAGATCAGACCTGCACAACGATCTGGAGTCATTTTGGACCACTCCTCTTCACAAAACTGTTTCAGTGTAGCAATATTCTTTGGATGTCTGGTGTGAATCGCTCTCTTAAGGTCATGCCACAGCATTTCAATCGGGTTGAGGTCAGGACTCTGACTGGGCCACTCCAGAAGGCGTATTCTGTGCTGTTGCAGCCATTGTTTTGTTGAATTACTTGTATGCTTTGGGTCATTGTCCTGTTGCATCACCCATCCTCTACGGAGCTTCAGTTGGCGGACAGATGGTCGTACGTTTTCCTGCAAAATGTCTTGATAAACTCTGGAATTCATTTTCCCTTTAATGACAACAATCCGTCCAGGCCCTGAGGCAGCAAAGCAGCCCCAAACCATGATGCTCCCTCCGCCATGTTTTACAGTGGGGATGAGGTTTTGATGTTGGTGTGCTGTGCCTTTTTTCTCCACACATAGTGTTGTGTGTTCTTCCCAAACAACTCAATCTTGGTTTCATCTGTCCACAGTATATTTTGCCAGTAGTGCTGTGGAACATCCAGGTGCTCTTTTGCAAACTTTAAACGTGCTGCAATATTCTTTTTGGGCAGCAATGGCTTCCTCCGTGGTGTCCTCCCATGTACTCCATTCTTGTTTAATGTTTTCCTTATTGTAGATGTGTCAACAAAAATGTTAGCATGTGCCAGAGATTTCTGTAGGTCTTTAGCTGACACTCTGGGATTCTTCTTTACCTCATGCAGCATTCTGCGCTGTGCTCTTGCAGTCATTTTTACAGGACGACCCCGCCTAGGGAGAGTAGCAACAGTGCTAAACTTTCTCCATTTGTAGACAGTCTGTCTTACCGTGGACACATGAACATCAAGGCTTTTGGAGATACTTTTCTAACCCTTTCCAGCTTCATGCAAGTCAACAATTCTTGATCATAGGTCTTCTGAGAGCTCTTTTCTGCGAGGCATGGTTCACATCAGACAGTGCTTCTTGAAACCAATAAACCCAAATCAGGTGTGTGTTTTTTAAGGACAGGACAGCTGTCAGCAACACATCCAATATCATCACACTGATTGGAGTCAAGGTTGGCTCACTCCTGGCTCCAATTAGCTCTGGGAGAAGTCATTAAGCTAGGGCCTCACATACTTTTTCCTCCCTGCACTGTGAATGTTTACATGTTATGTGCAATTAAACCATGGCAACATCTGTTTGTGTAGTATTATGTTCAGCAGACTGTGTTCTTCTATTGTTGTGACTTAGATGACGTTCAGAGCACATTTTATGCCCAATTCATGCAAAACTCCACGTAATCCCAAGGGCTTCACATACTTTTTCTTGCAACTGTATATGTGACCAAACATGCCTGATGAAGGGGTCCTGCGAGACTCCGAAATCTTGCCTTGCTGTAACTATGTGATCATTCATTAAAACGTTTTGGACCCATATTGGTGATCATCGGTGTGCTGGTGACATTCTCCCCTCATGACCCCATCCTATCCCACCATGCAACACTGACATTTTTCTATTGCTCTACTACTACTACTACTACAAATTTTATTATTATTGTTTATAATAATAATAATAACAATAGTACTGATAATAATAATAATATATTAATAATCATTTTTAATTTTCCTTTTACATCAGGAAGCAGTTGCAGTGTTCAGAGACTTGGTGAGTGGTGTAAGTGGTGTCTATGACACTCCTCTGGGTAGGATTGCTCCTGTAGAAGAAGAGAAGTCTCTCTCGGTGGAGGAGATGTAATGATGTGATAAGTGTCGGGGAATCTCACAGCGTAGCCATTTCTTCCATGTAACTGTCGGAGTCTCATGGGAGGTCCAGGTGGATATCTCTATAACACTTCCAGGGAGGCTGATAAATCAGTCATTTCACTTATTGCTCGCTTTGCTGGATGACATTGAGGATAACAGGATGGAGATACTGTATGCAGGGTGGACTGACCATTTGGAAACTCGGGCACTGCCCGAGGACCCGGGGTCAGTAGGGGGTCCCATGAGATGCCTCTGGTACCTTTTTCATAGGCTTTTTTGAGTGTGGGCAAGGACACAGGGGCCCCATGATCCCCTATTGCCCGGGTGCCCCATGAGTTGTCAGTCCGCCCCTGACTGTATGAGAACCTACCTCGTGTTCTCTGTGTCTGAGTTTAATGATGAACCAACAAACATTAAAAATAAATAAATAAATAGAAAGTCAACAGCTACAAATACTGTAGCTGCTGACTTTAGGCTAGGTTCGCATCTATACAGCTTGAGGTTGATGCATTTTCCTGGTACATTTTGCGTTTTTATTTATTTTTTATTTTAGGCCTTTGTGCTTTGTGTGATTTTAGCTGGTTGTTAAGGAGAGGGCGGTCGCTGGTGTCCTTAACCCCTTCCATACCGGGTACTTTTCCTGCCCAGGCAAGTTTTCAGGGTTCAGCGCTCTCACACTTTGAGTGACAATTGCACGGTCATGCAATACTGTACCCAAACCTAAATGTAATAATTTTGTTCACACAACTAGAGCTTTCTTTTGGTGGTATTAAATCACCGCCGGGGTTTTAATTTTTTGCTAAGTTAACAAAAAAAGACCAAAAATTTTGGAAAAAAAAAATTCTTTGTTTTTGTTATATAAATTTGCATATAAATAATTGTTGTGAAAATAACCCAAATCAGTATTTATTATTTAGTTTGTAGGAAAGTTATAGAGTTCACAAACTATGGAATATACCTGAAAATTGATCAATCCTGAAGTAAAGACGGCCAATCTAATTTCTTGAGGCCCAAAAATGTCAGAACAGTACAGATATCCCCCAAATGTCAGGACAGTACAGATATCCCCCAAATGTCAGGACAGTACAGATATCCCCCAAATGTCAGAACAGTACAGATATCCCCAAATGTCAGAATAGTACAGATATCCCCAAATGACCCCTTTTTGCAAATTAGACAGTCCGACGTACTTCATAAGAGGCATGTTGAGTTTTTTTAAGTTGTAATTTTTTCGTCATAATTTTTTGGAAAATGAAGAAATTAAAAAAATTATTTTCAGATTTTTTTTTTACATACCATCACCAGTGCAGTACAGCGTCATCATATAACTGGTGTGGCAGTGATCAGGGACACTGACTGGTGACAGTACGAAAAAAAAAAATATAATTTTTTTTTAATTTTTTTATTATTATTTTTTATTACATTTTTTCTCTTTTTTAAGATTTTTTTTCTTCATATTACACTATGACCAAAGTAGTATAATGTTACCATAGTAACATTGTACAACTTTGGGGAAGTGATCAGTATTTTTTTTTTTATTTTACACAATTTGATGACTTATAGCACAGAATTTCTTTACTATAAGCAAGCTTTTACCTGAATGAAATTCAGCCTTTTTTGCTGTGATTAGCTGTGATTGGCCACGGCTAACCACATGACACAGATGGGTTGTGACTGGCACAGCCTGTGCATGTGATCACTGTGACCGTTCACAGTTAGACACACTTGTATACAATGGATGGCATGAAAGGAAGCCATCCATTGTATACAACGGTCATGTGGCGTGCTGTGATTGGTCACAGCAGGTCACATGGAACTGGCAACGTAGTCGGTACACAGATCTGTCACCGGCCGTGTCCGAGGTACAGATCTCGTCACAGCGCGGTCCTGCAAAGTGCGATCTGGGAAGGATGTCATATCGACGCCCGCCCAGATTGACCATAGGTTTGCCTGGCCATCATTTCACGATAGGCCAGGCGGGAAGTGGTTGACAACCAGTAAACAATATGGTTGCCCTATGTTGATGATGTCACAAGGGGAAGGGTCACCCAGAGATCATCAGGTGCCCCCTTAGCCCCTTAGTTATTTAAGAACTGTCAGACAGCGGGAACCAGCGTCAGGTGCGGAGTTCTTGGGATTTTTTTAATTTTTTCGGGTAGACTGCTGGCGTTCATCCTGATTGATGTTGGATCTACTTTGGGGGACTTTTTTTTTAGTTTTTTTAATAAAGGACTTGTCTAAAACTATTGTGCTTTTACCCCCTTTTTACACTTTATTGGTGAATGAGTAGGAGTACTATGTACCACATACTCATTTACATAGGGCAAGGGGCCGGGATCTGGGGGCCCCCTTGTTAAAGGGGGCTTCCAGATTCTGATAAGTCACCCCCTGCAAACCCCCACATCCACAGCCCAGGGTTGTGGGGAAGAGGCCCTTGTACTCATCGACATGGGGACAGGGTGGCGCTAAAAGCATCTCATGCTGAGGGCATGTGGCCTGTAATGGTTTGGGGGGGGGGGCAGCACACCACAAGTTAAGGGTATGTGGCCTGTTATGGTTCGGGGGGGCAGCACCCCCCAAGTTGTGGCCTGTTATGGTTTGGGGGGGGGGGCAGCACCCCACAAGTTTAGGGCATGTGGCCTGTTATGGTTCGGGGGGCAGAACCCCACAAGTTTAGGGCATGTGGCCTGTTATGGTTCAGGGGGGCAGCACCCCCCAGGTTGAGGGCATCTGGCCTGTTATGGTTCGGGGGGCAGCACCCCACAAGTTTAGGGCATGTGGCTTGTTATGGTTCGGGGGAGCAGCACCCCACAAGTTTAGGGCATGTGGCCTGTTATGGTTCAGGGAGGCAGCACCCCCCAGGTGAGGATATGTGGCCTGTTATGGTTCGGGGGGGGCAGCACCCCACAAGTTGTGGCCTGT
Source organism: Staurois parvus (assembly GCF_062004578.1). Taxonomy (NCBI): domain Eukaryota; kingdom Metazoa; phylum Chordata; class Amphibia; order Anura; family Ranidae; genus Staurois; species Staurois parvus. Next base: position 3,340,382 of record NW_028318579.1, on the reverse strand, counting down.
TATGGTTCAGGAGGTGGGAGGGCACTCCCCCCTTTCCTTGCCTGCCGGGCTGCATGCTCAGATAAGGGTCTGATTTGGATTGGGGGGAACCTCATGCTGTTTTTTCCTGATTTTTAAATTGCTGTCAATTGTTTGTTTACATTCAGCTGATGACTTATTGGTTGTTAAGGACGCCTGCTCCTTAACAACCATGTTGTTTACTGGTTGTTAAGGATGCTGGTAGCCGACCGCTCCTTAACCAGGTTAAAGTTGCACAAAGCGCAAAATGCAACATGCATAACAAACCATCAAAAACGCACCACTTGCATTTTCGGTGCGATTCCATTGAAGTCTATTACACGCAAAATTAAATCTGCTGTGGGGAAAAAAGGTCCCTGACCCTTTCAAAAATCTGTACCGGCTTAAAACGCACAAATGTGAACTAGATCCATAGGAAATCATGTTAAATGGACTTTAATGCATTCCTGCAAACCTGGAAATGCACTGAAATCCGCATAAGTGTGAACCTAACCTCCATAAAGAGCAACTTGCCTATCCAGGGATCCATTGCAGAGAGGGAGGGGTGAATTTTTGCTAGGATCGCCTAGGGATAGCAGGTGCCATTTTTTATCAGTTACCCAACCCACTCCTCTCCCCCCATCCCAAGAAAATGGTTTTATTGTTGGCAGAGAAGGAAGAACGGATCTTCTGTTTTTCAGTGAAGTTTTGCTTTAAGGGAGAAGTACAGCTAAAGCTCTTTCGGATGTACTGTCTGTGTGGATCACAGGAGTGCAGTTCATTCTGCACTCCTGTGACCCGTTTTCAGCTGACAGCAGGCTGATGCCCTCTGTTGGCTGACGTCACTCAGCCGGTCCAGGCTGTGTAAAGATCCCGACTTTAAAGTCGGGATCCACCCCAGAGTCTGGAGCAGCACCTGGCTCAGCCTCTCGGCGATAATTCACCCCCACAACCACAGCCCAGGGTTGTGGGGAAGAGGCCCTTGTCCCCGTCAACATGGGGACAAGGTGATTTGGGGGGTAACCCCCCTGCCCCAAAGCACCCCCCCATGTTGAGGACATGTGGCCTGGTATGGTACAAGAATGGGTTTGCAATTGCCCATCTCCCCCCTTTCCTGGCCAGCCGGTCTGCATGCTCAGATACTGTAAGGGTCTAGTATATATTGGGGGGGACCACCATGCTTTTTTTTTCCTGAATTTTTAATTGCCAGCAATTGATTTGTGTACATTCAGCTGGGACCCCCGCTGAGAGCTGACTACTCAATTGTTAACCACTTCCAGTCCGGACACTTTTACCCCCTTCCTGAACAGGGTAATTTTCAGCTTTCAGCGCTATCACACTTTGAATGACAATTGCACGGTCATGCAACACTGTACCCAAATTAATTTTTTACCATTTTTTTTAGACAGATAAAGCTTTATTTTGGTGGTATTTATTCACCGCTGGGATTTTTATTTTTTTTGCTATGTAAATGAAAAAGTCCAAAAATTTTGAACAAAAGTGTTTTTTTTATAAAATTTTGCAAATAAATAATATTTCATCATAAATCTTTGCCAAAATTTATTCCGTTATCTTTTTAGTAAAAAAAACAAAAAAAAATTAGTTTATAACCAAAAATTATAATTTTTAAACTTTTTTCTTTACATTTTTATTTTATTTTTTTATATTATTTTTATTTATTTATTTTTTTTTTTTTTTTACATACTGTCACCCTAGCAGTACAGTGTCACCATGGTGACACTGTACTACTTGTAGGGGGTGATGAAGATTTTTTTTTTTTTACAGTGATTGCTTTTAAACCCATATAGGATGTAAAAGCAATCATTTCTCTTTCTCTCTGTCTGCATTCTTGCACTTACAGTCAGGTCCATAAATATTGGGACATCGACACAATTCTAACATTTTTGGCTCTATACACCACCACAATGGATTTGAAATGAAACGAACAAGATGTGCTTTAACTGCAGACTGTCAGCTTTAATTTGAGGGTATTTACATCCAAATCAGGTGAACGGTGTAGGAATTACAACAGTTTGCATATGTGCCTCCCACTTCTTAAGGGACCAAAAGTAATGGGACAGAATAATAATCATAAATCCAACTTTCACTTTTTAATACTTGGTTGCAAATCCTTTGCAGTCAATTACAGCCTGAAGTCTGGAACGCATAGACATCACCAGACGCTGGGTTTCATCCCTGGTGATGCTCTGCCAGGCCTCTACTGCAACTGTCTTCAGTTCCTGCTTGTTCTTGGGGCATTTTCCCTTCAGTTTTGTCTTCAGCAAGTGAAATGCATGCTCAATCGGATTCAGGTCAGGTGATTGACTTGGCCATTGCATAACATTCCACTTCTTTCCCTTCAAAAACTCTTTGGTTGCTTTTGCAGTATGCTTTGGGTCATTGTCCATCTGCACTGTGAAGCGTCCAATGAGTTCTGAAGCATTTGGCTGAATATGAGCAGATAATATTGCCCGGAACACTTCAGAATTCATCCGGCAGCTTTTGTCAGCAGTCACATCATCAATAAATACAAGAGAACCAGTTCCATTGGCAGCCATACATGCCCACGCCATGACACTACCACCACCATGATCACTGATGAGGTGGTATGCTTAGGATCATGAGCAGTTCCTTTCCTTCTCCATACTCTTCTCTTCCCATCACTCTGGTACAAGTTGATCTTGGTCTCATCTGTCCATAGGATGTTGTTCCAGAACTGTGAAGGCTTTTTTAGATGTCATTTGGCAAACTCTAATCTGACCTTCCTGTTTTTGAGGCTCACCAATGGTTTACATCTTGTGGTGAACCCTCTGTATTCACTCTGGTGAAGTCTTCTCTTGATTGTTGACTTTGACACACATACACCTACCTCCTGGAGAGTGTTCTTGATCTGGCCAACTGTTGTGAAGGGTGTTTTCTTCACCAGAGAAAGAATTCTTCGGTCATCCACCACAGTTGTTTTCCGTGGTCTTCCAGGTCTTTTGGTGTTGCTGAGCTCACCGGTGCGTTCCTTCTTTTTAAGAATGTTCCAAACAGTTGTTTTGGCCACGCCTAATGTTTTTGCTATCTGTCTGATGGGTTTGTTTTGTTTTTTCAGCCTAATGATGGCTTGCTTCACTGATAGTGACAGCTCTTTGGATCTCATCTTGAGAGTTGACAGCAAAAGATTCCAAATGCAAATTGCACACTTGAAATGAACTCTGGACCTTTTATCTGCTCATTGTAATTGGGATAATGAGGGAATAACACACAGCTGGCCATGGAACAGCTGAGAAGCCAATTGTCCCATTACTTTTGGTCCCTTAAGAAGTGGGAGGCACATATGCAAACTGTTGTAATTCCTACACCGTTCACCTGATTTGGATGTAAATACCCTCAAATTAAAGCTGACAGTCTGCAGTTAAAGCACATCTTGTTCGTTTCATTTCAAATCCATTGTGGTGGTGTATAGAGCCAAAAATGTTAGAATTGTGTCGATGTCCCAATATTTATGGACCTGACTGTATTGAGAAGTACTGAGTGAGCTGTGATTGGTCACAGCTTGTCACATGGTACAAGGCTGTTGTGAATAGCCTTGTACCATGTGACCTCTGTGATCATTCACAGATTTCACACGTAGTAAGCAATGATGTCACAAGTGACATCTTGCTTACTACTTTGCATGTGATCACTGATTGGCCAATCAGTGATCACATGATCGGGACCTCTGATGATCGGTGTTTCACTGGGTCCGGAGGACACAGCGGGCACCGGATCGGGGTGCTGCGCGCTCCCAGGGAGCACGCACAAGCAGGGTGCGGGGAGGCCGTTTATAAACGGCCACCCGACCCTGCACTGCCACCGTCCAGCCGTTTATATGCAACGGGAAGTGGTTAGGGACACGGTGGCCGCCTTCTCAAAATACAAAATGCAACATGCATAAAAACACATCAGAATTGCAACACTTGCATTTTTGGTGTGGTTCCATTGAAGTCTATGACACGCAAAACACAATCTGCTGCAGGAAAAAAAATCCCTGACCCTTTCAAAAATCATCAGCAGCTTAAAGTGCACAGATGTAAAATAGATCCATAGGAAATCATGGAAAATGGACTGCAGTGCTCTGCAAACTGGGAAATGAACTAAAATCTGCATAATTGTGAATCTAGCCTAAAAAAACTCCTCCATATCTCCAAATTATTTTTATTTTATTTTTTATTTTTTTGCTGCTCTTATCTGACTTCCTGTTAGAGGGTGGTGACATTTATACTCCATGGTCCCACTCTGTGTAGGAACATATCCACCCTCTCTTGCCTACTCCCAAGAGGGACCATGGACTATGGGATTTGTAGTGTGCATAGAGCAATGTACATAACTAACAACTAACATGCACTGCTCCTTCCAAACAATTTCCGTCCTTTTTTTCCCACGAATTGAGCTTTCTTTCGGTGGCATTTGATCGCCTCTGCATTTTAAATTTTTTGCGCTATAAGCAAAAAACACTGATAATTTTGAGAAAAAAAAACAATATTTTGGACTTTTTGCTATTAAAAAAATTTTAAATATCAAATTTCATCATAAAATTAGGCCAAAATGTGTTCTGCTCCATGTCTTTGCTAAAAAAATATCCCAATACGTGTAAATTAATTGGTTTACGTGAAATGTATAGCGTTTGCAAATGGGCAGTATAGATAATGGGATTTTTTTTTTTCTACTAGCAGTGGAGGCGATCAGCGAATTTTAGCGGGACTGCGACAGACATTCTGACTCTGCGGGCGAACTAACTTGGTGTAACTGACATCTCCAGTGACACCAATGCAGTGATCAGTGCTAACAAAAAAGCACTGACACTGTACTAATGGCACTGGGCAGGAAGGGGTTAATGTGAGGGCGATCAAAGGGTTAACTGTGTGCTGTGTGTGTTTTACTAGAGGTGGGGGCAGGGGCAGACTGACCATTTGGAAACTCGGGCACTGGGTTAGTAGGGGGCCCCATGAGATGCCCCTGCTACCTTTTTCATAGGCTTTTTTGAGCTTGGGCAAGGACACAGGGGCCCCATGATCCCCTATTGCCCGGGGGCCCCATGAGTTGTCAGTCCACCCCTGGGTGGGGGGGGGTGCTCTTCACTGTAATCACACTGATCAGGATGGCTGTGCTGTGCAGTGTGCTGGAGCTGACAGGGAGGAAGATTGTTTGTAAACAAAACAATCTTCCTCCCAATTCAGAATTGTTTATCCAGCCAAGATTTTTTTTTTGTTGTGGATAGAGAGGATTCTAAAGCTGAGTATAAAGTAGACTAGTAGAGAATTTTCGTACAAATATTTGTTCGAAAATCTATCACGTTCAAAAACGTTTGGTTTTAACATTCGATTTTGAAGTGGACTTTTCCGAACAAAAAACACATTCACTGTTAGAAATTTGTTTGTTCATGAAAAGTTTTCCGTCCTGCTCCTTCAAATTTTCTTACGATTGCAACCGAAAAACAAACGTCGATTTGACCCTACTAGTAGAAAATTGAATGTGCATTTCTAAATCGAATTGTTTGTTTGATGTGCAACAAAAAAAAAAGATTTAAAAAAAAAATGTTTTTTATTTTTTTAGATTTTTTTTAGATTTGTTTTTATTTGTCGGCTTTGACAAGCAGAAAGGGTTAAAACCGATGCTGTAGTGATTGGCATTGAATCCAGTGCAAAAAAAAAAATAGACATTGCACCTAATTTGAATGAGTCCTTATGTACTAATTTAAAAAAATCCTTTAAAAAAAACATTTTGACATCCCTATTAAACCTCACTTTACCCTAATTAGTTTTTATTAATTTTCCTAAAATTTTTATTTTTTTCCTAGATTCCAGGTCCAGAATGAGGAACCTGAACTTTAGGAAATAAAAAATATTTACTTAACCACTTCCTGTCCAGACACTTTCACCCCCCTTCCTGTCCGGACACTTTTACCCCCTTCCTGTCCAGGCCAATTTTCAGCTTTCAGCGCTATCACACTTTGAATGACAATTGCGCGGTCATGCAACACTGTACCCATATTAATTTTTTACCATTTTTTTGAGACAGATAAAGCTTTATTTTGGTGGTATTTACTCACCGCTGGGATTTTTATTTTTTTTGCTATATAAATGAAAGTCCAATAATTTTGAAAAAAGTTTTTTTCTTATAAAATTTTGCAAATAAATAATATTTCATCATAAATCTTGGCCAGAATTTATTCCGTTATCTTTTTAGTAAAAAAAAAAAAAAATACGCCAAATTAGTTATAACCAAAAATTATAATTTTTAAACTTTTTTTTACTTTTTTATATTATTTATGGTTTTTTTTTTTTACATACTGTCACCCTAGCAGTACAGTGTCACCTTGGTGACACTGTACTACTTGTGGGGGGTGATGAAGATTTTTTTTTTTTTTTTTTTTTACAGTGATTGCTTTTAAACCCATATAGGATGTAAAAGCAATCATTTCTCCTTCTCTCTGTCTGCATTCTTGCAGCCATTGAGTAATACTGTGTGAGCTGTGATTGGTCAGAGCTTGTCACATGGTACAAGGCTGTTGTGAATAGCCCTGTACCATGTGACCTCTGTGATCATTCAGAGATTTCACACGTAGTAAGCAAAGATGTCACAAGTGACATCTTGCGTACTACTTTGCATGTGATCACTGATTGGCCAATCAGTGATCACATGATCGGGACCTCGTATAGAGGTCCCGTCCGACGATCGGTGTTTCACTGTGTCCGGAGGATACAGCGGGCACCGGATCGCGGTGCTGCACGCTCCAAGGGAGCGCGCACAACTAGAAATAGCGGGTGCCGTTTATGAACGGCAACCCGCCCCTGGAGTGCCACCGTCCTGCCGTTTAAAAACAGCAGCAATTCTGTTGTAGGGTAGGAGAGGATTCAGGGGAAAGCAACATTAAATAGAGAGTAAAATCCTGCTTCAACTTTTTTTTTCCTGTTTACTTTCATATCAGTTTTTGTAGCACAGGGGGTTGGCATACTTTGGCATCCTTGCCTTGGGTGCCAGAGGACCTTGTACCGGAGCTGAGAAAGACCATCAATATTTAATGCACATTTTCATGCATTTATAGACACCCATAATGGTCCACATCAGCATTTTTATGATGCAGCCACTCTAGAAAAATGGACAAATGCTGAACTAAAGGTAAGGATCTTCTTTTTTTAAGTAAAAAAAAAAAATTCACCCAACAAAGTAAACTTTTAGTTTTCTTTGAAAAAAAACAAACCAAGAACAACATTAATCCGTACGAATTTATGAATCGTGATAACGAGTTTATGGATTGTGTCTAATTGACGTCCTGTGCGGGACCCAAATGTCACGTTAATCTGACAAAAACAATTTTCACAGGAAATGGAGTTTTAGCACTGCAGAGCTATTAAGGAGGAGTGAGAGGTTTTAGATTAGTGAGTTATGTCACTGCAATGCTGAAAAAGCAGCCTCTGACAACAAGACCTTCTCGCTGGAGCGTTTTGTATCATCATTACGCCAATGCTTTTCTTGGGTAATAATTAAAGGAAAATGAATGTTCATGTAGCAGGATTTACAAAGTCTACGTTTTTTGCACGCTCTGCTCCGGCTCCTGTAAGCTGGGTTTTACTTTTTTTCTCAGGTATTAATAAATACTCAGAATGGGTTTTCTAATGAAAAAGGAATTCTGAAAATATTTTCTGAAAAAAACCCTGAATTAAAAAAAAGGTATCCCACAATTTCTGCTTCCTACAATGCTTTTAAAATTGTGATTAGCAGATACTGTACTTAGGGTCTAGGACAGTGCTCTCCAAACAGTGGCCCACGGGCTGGATGTGGCCCTTTGCTCGCCTTTATCTGGCCTTCAGCGCTGTTCCTTTCAGTGATGCAAGGTACTATTCCTCCCACTGATACCAATGATGGGGTACTATTCCTCCCACTGATACCAATGATGGGGTACTATTCCTCCCACTGATACCAATGATGGGGCACTATTCCTTCCACTGATACCAATGATGGGGTACTATTCCTGCCACTGATACCAATGATGGGGCACTATTCCTTCCACTGACACCAATGATGGAGCACTATTCCTCCCACTGATACCAATGATGGGGCACTATTCCTCCCACTGATACCAAAGATGGGGCGCTATTCCTCCCACTGACACTAATGATGGGGCACTATTCCTCCCACTGATACCAATGATGGGGCACTATTCCTCCCACTGATACCAATGATGGGGCACTATTCCTCCCACTGATACCAATGATTGGGCACTATTCTTCCCACTGATACCAATGATGGGGCACTATTCCTCCCACTGATACCAATGATGGGGCACTATTCCTCCCACTGATACCAATGATGGGGCACTATTCCTCCCACTGATACCAATGATGGGGCACTATTCCTCCCACTGATACCAATGATGGAGCACTATTCCTCCCACTGATACCAATGATTGGGCACTATTCTTCCCACTGATACCAATGATAGGGTACTATTCCTTCCACTGATACAAATAATGGGGTACTATTCCTTCACTGCTACCAATAATGGGGCACTATTCCTCCCACTGATACCAATGATGGGGCATCATTCTTTGAACTTATACCAATAGCAGGGCACTATTCTCCAACTGATACCAATGATGGGGCACTATTCCTCCACTGACACCAGCAATGGGGCACTATTCCTCCCACTGACACCAACAATGGGGTACTATTCCTCCCACTGACACTGATAATGAGGCACTATTCCTCCAAATGATTGGCCCTTACTCCTTCCACTGATACCAATGATAGGGTAAAGTGGTTCTAAAGGGTCTAGGACAGTGGTCTCCAAACAGTGGCCCACGGGCTGGATGTGGCCCTTTGCTCGCCTTTATCTGGCCTTCAGCGCTGTTCCTTTCAGTGATGCAAGGTACTATTCCTCCCACTGATACCAATGATGGGGTACTATTCCTCCCACTGATACCAATGATTGGGCACTATTCCTCCCACTGATACCAATGATGGGGCACTATTCCTCCCACTGATACCAATGATGGGGCACTATTCCTCCCACTGATACCAATAATGGGCACTATTCATCCAAATGATTGTCTTTTATTCCTCCTACTGTTACCAATGATAGGGTACTATTCCTTCCACTGATACAAATAATGGGGTACTATTCCTTCACTGCTACCAATAATGGGGCACTATTCCTCCCCCTGATACCAATGATGGGGCATCATTCTTTGAACTTATACCAATAACAGGGCACTATTCTCCAACTGATACCAATGATGGGGCACTATTCCTCCACTGACACCAGCAATGGGGCACTATTCCTCCCACTGACACCAACAATGGGGTACTATTCCTCCCACTGACACTGATAATGAGGCACTATTCCTCCAAATGATTGGCCCTTACTCCTTCCACTGATACCAATGATAGGGTAAAGTGGTTCTAAAGCCTCAGCTTTTTTTCAAAGTTTAATGCCAGAGGTACAAACATCTTATAACTGCACATGTTTTTGCCCAAAAACTTTTCCATGTATGTTTTTTATACCAATATCAGCCTCTTCCTGGTTTACTTCCCCACAGCTTCCGTTTCCCAGTGTGCATTCCCGGACGCAATGTCATATAGTATTCGGGACTACAGGTCATGACATGCTTTGCTCTATTGCACATGCGCTTTCCTTGAATTTCGTGCCCGCTTGCTCAAGGACGTGCTGAGTTCTCCAGCAGCCGCCGAAGAGTATTCAGCATATGTTCCTCCCAAAAGGCACGCCTATTCCAGCTTTCACAGCATGCCCATCTTCTTCCCTACTGGGAGGCTGAGCTAGTGTCCTCCGTGCCCCGGGACATCGCGAGTGCAGGTGCAGCCAGAGTTCCTACGCATGACTGTTGTCCCATAGGTGTGAATGCACATGCATGGGTGCCCCCATGAGATCGGCTATACACAGGGGGCACCCAGCAAAGAAGACAGCTGGAAATGGCGAAAACTGAGCCAAAAAAAAGAACTTTGAAGCGAAAATTACACATAAAATGAGGGTTTAATATCACTTTAACGTGTGTTAATGCACCCCGAGGTCATCACAGAGGACAAGGGGGCACTCTTTACATCTGGAGGAAAAGAAATGTAATCTCCAAACACAGAAAGGTTTCTTCACAGTGAGAGCTGTAAAAATGTGGAATAGACTCCCTCAAGAGTTGGTTCTGGACAGCTCAGTGGATTGCTGTAGGAAAGTCCTGGATTGTTTCTTGGATACACAGAATATAACTGCATATAACATTTTTAGGTAAAGTTGATCCAGGGAATATCCGATTGCCTCTCGGGGGATCAGGAAGGATTTTTTTCCCCTGCAGGAGCAAATTGAATCGTGCTTTGCTGGTTTTTTTTGCCTTCCTCTGGATCTGTGGG
>NW_028318579.1:3020000-3025000 GCF_062004578.1 Staurois parvus | reverse complement strand
GGTTTGTCCACGACACCCTGGGCTCATGAGATGTAGAATAAATGACACTGGATGTCTTTCAAACCTTAAGGGGACAATGAAGGATGACGATGGAACACCATTATTCTTATGTAAGCCCAGACTAGGGTGATGCTGCACCTCTACAGTGATAGAAGACAGAGTATACGGCTATCAGATTCTGAAGAAGTATACCAGGGATCAGCTGCTAGAGTGCATGCGGGTCGCTCATTCCCTAGTAGATCGGGGCACGGAGTTTTCTGAGGTGCAGCCATTGATCCAGGCTTGAGCTGAGTTGGCTCTGACCAGTACCGCTGAAAGCAGGAATGACCTTTTGCCACCATTCAGTACGGATCAGGTAGAGTCACTGGTATGGCTGTTGGAGGATGATCCGGATTGTTTCTTGGAGCATTATTCAGCTTGTCCATCACATGTGCTTGTGGAGTGTATAAACGCAGTGCAGTCTTTGGTCAGACAGGCTTTGTGTAAGCTGAGTTTTGTTCAACCCATACTGCAGACATGGTCAGACTTGTTACATCCAACCTCAGTCGGCTTGCAGCAAACCCGTCCTGCTTCTAATCATTCATCTTCTCCAAGCTCTCTTCCTGCATTCCCGACAGCACCCCCAGTGACAGCCCAGTATACCCTGCTATCTACCACGTCAGTCCCCTGCTCCCACTCGCTGCACCTCTCCTGCCTTTTACCCTGTAAAGTAGTCCTCTGTAGCAACTGCTCCTTCCTCTGTTCCATCCTCCAGCTCTTCTCTGTCTCCAGCTGCTCCCTCCGTTTACAGACCTGCATGTACTTACAGTGCTTCAGTAGCTAAACCCAAGAAGAAGTGAAAATTCTTTCCAACCAGTACCATCCTGCCAGTATCCAAACCGGTCAGCCTGCCGTCTGAGAACCTGCCTTCTGTTATCCCGCCAGATGACCTGATGCCTATTGTCCAGCCTGATGCCTTGGTGCCCGCTGTTCAGCCTGATGCCTGATGACCCAGTGCCCGCTATCCAGCCTGATGATCCTACCCAACCTGATAATCCTATCCGGCCTGAATATCCTGTGCCCGCTACCCAGCCTGATAATCCTATCCGGCCTGATGACCTGATGCCCGTTATCCAGCCTAATGACCCTGTGCCTGCTGCCCAGCCCGATGACCCAGTGCCCGCTGCCCAGCCTGATGACCCGGTGCCCGCTGCCCAGCCTGATGACCCGGTGCCCGCTGCCCAGCCCGATGACCCGGTGCTTGCTGCCCAGCCCGATGACCTGGTGCCCGCTGCCTGACCAGATGACCTGGTGCCTGCTGAACCGGTGCCTGCTGCCCAGCCTGATGTGCCTCTGCTCGCTGCCCAGCCTGATGTGCCTCTGCTCGTTGCCCAGCCTGATGTGCCAGCCCCTGATTCCCTGCCTGCTTCTGGAAATCCTGTGTCCAGCAACCTGCCTTCCTGCGGTCGCCTGCAAAAAGATAGGTCTACCAGCAGGAAACCCAGCTAGTCGCTTGACTCCGGCAGTGGGATATCCAGCCAGTTACCTGACCCGGGCGGTGGAACATTTTGGCCATTAAGGACTGTTTGGAGCGTCCTGAGGCTGCTCATTGAGGGGGGGTACTGTCAGGAAAGGACTCACCGCTGGGTGTGCTGGGGCTCATCTGCCGTGTGGGCTGCAGTACCGGTGCTTGCCTGCGGGTGCTCTCAGCAGCCAGAATCTCACTCCTGCAATCAAGCCATCACCTGAGGCTGATTGCAGGAGGTGTATTTAAGCAGGACCAGGGCTGCAATCAGTGCCTTGGTGTTTTCCCATGCGCCCCTGTATCTGCATCCTGTTGTCTACCTGCCTGATTCCCCTGCTTGACTCTGACTCTGATAGAATTCCGCCTGCACCGACCCCGGCTATTCCTGACCATTCTCCTGCCTGCTCCTTTTGTACCTTATCCACCCAATTGATCCTGACCTGGCCTGCCTGACCATTCTACTTCTCCAGCTCTGTCTACGCCTGTGTTCCTGAGCATCTAGTTATTAGGTTAAGGTTTGGTTTTTGGTTGCACGGTGCGTTTCTGTGTATTGGTGTAAGCTCTTAATAAATTATATTACATCATTCCTGCAGTCTGCTATTCCCTGTGTCAGTTCACACATCTCTGGTCATATCCGGATCCTTGACAAGAGTTTTGTGAAGCCCACACACACAATGTGAGATACGTCCATACAGGTGAGTAGCAGAGGCCACGTAGTCACAGAATAATCTATTGTATGAATCACATGTGTGGGAGTGTGACGCTGGTGATGTATTAATATCTCTGTGAAGCCGGAATCTGGAAGAGGTCAAGTTTTTAATAATCTGTCTGAATCTTATACGTCATAGCTTCAGCTTGTAAACACCGACACCAATAAAACTATAATATGTGTCTCAACCTAAAAACATGGGAAAGCATTAAAATAATGTGTACTACATAGATGACCTATCAGTAAACAAAATGACCCAAAAGTAGAATAGAAATGTATATACTAATTTATTATTATTATTTTTATATTTAATTATTTTTTTAATTTTTATTATTTGTATTTTTTTATTATTTCTATTTTATTTTTATTTTTTGTTATTTTTATTATTTTTTTATTTTATTTATATATATATATATATATATAATTTTTTTTTTTAGAAGATACGAAAGTAGCAATGTTACATTGTATCCCTCTATCTCGTGTCTGAAGAATGTTTACAAACACTGGGTCAGATAGTCTGTTTCTCACGGCAGCTCCTGGCTATCAATTTGCCGGCAAGGGAGGAAGCGGCAGTCCATAAGCACCGGCCATACTATATACGTCTTGGGTACTTTGACGTTTTTGGGGCCTGTGTAGCACATCCAGTGTCTACAAATTGTTAAAGCCCACTGGAAGTCTCACGTCTCTTTATTGTCCTGAAATATATTTAAAAAATATTCTTCCCAAATATATTGACATATATTTGAAATGCTACAATTTTGTCCATATTCAATATATTTCTGAAAATATTTCTCTCTCTCTCTCTCTCTCTCTCGCTCTCTCTCTCTCTCTCTCTATATATATATATGTGTGTGTTGAAGAGCATTTCTATTACAAAATATATGAAAAATATTTTTAAAAATACATTTTCAAATATACTGTATCTCTATAAAAATACAAATCTACATTTTTGAAATGCATTTACAAGTATATGTAAAAACATGTTAAAATGACTTTTTTTATATGTTAAAAAAAATCTGAAGAATATATTTAAAAAAAAATAAATTTTATATATATATATATATATATCTCTATCTATATCTTTTTTAAATATATTCTTCAGGTTTTTTTCAACAGTCCCTTTGGAGGTTTAAAAATAAAATGGCTTGGCTGCAATACTCACCTGGTCTATCCTCTGCAGTAATCTTTTTTTTGCCACTAGATGGCCTCAGTCTTCCAGGTTGAATGACACTTCATGTCACTTGGAAGACTGAGAAAAGAGGGCAGGGTGTCATGACTCCGCCCCCTTACAGTGTATATATTATTTATTTCAGGAACTTATATAGCACCGTCAATTTACGCAGTGCTTTACATATATATTGTACATTCACATCAGTCCCTAACCCTCAAGGGGCGTACAATCTAAGGTCCCTAACACACATTCATTCACGTACTAGGGACAATTTAGACAGGAGCCAATTCACCTACCAGCATGTCTTTGGAGTGTGGGAGGAAATTGGAGTACATGGAGGAAACCCACACAGGGAGAACATGCAAACTCCAAACAGGTGGTTGAGATTTGAATTAGCAACCCTAGTACTGCCAGGTGGAAGTGCTAACCACTTAGCCGCTGTGCTATTAATGCAGACAGCAGGCATCATCCAGCACCAAGGGAAGATTTAAGTGGAAGAGGACCCAACACATTACTTGATTGTAAGCGAAATCTCCTGCGCTCAAAGACTCAGGCGGGTGGTGAATAGATGGAACCAGACCTGGAAAGATCGACCACCAGTGCATGTAGAGTTGTGCAGCTCCAAATAAGGCTGGGGAAGTCCGACCAATACTGCAAATCGAAACAAAAACAAGAAGCGCACCAACCTTGCTCATCTGATGAAGAAGGGATGCCCTTCGAAACACGTCAGCTGTACTGAGTATCTACCCCCACGATGGAATCCGTGCTGGCTTTCTACTTTTCAGGTCCCTGTGAGGACCTATATGCCTGATTTTATTCACTGTTTGTGAATATTATTTTACAATTAATAAACTTTGGTTACTGAGGTAATGCGCAAGGTTGGTGCGCTTCTCATTTTTGTTTTGATTTACATTACTTGATTGGCCAGAATCTTTTGCTGGAATGGGCCTTAAGGAGGAGGGTGGAAGCATGGGGCTCAGAGTTGGGCCAGTTGTCCCTAACTCACATTCATACATACACATACTAGGGCCAATTTAGACAGGAGCCAATTCACCTACCAGCATGTCTTTGGAGTGTGGGAGGAAACCAGAGTACTAGGAGGAAACCCACACAGGCACAGGGAGAACATGCAAACTCCAGACAGGTGGTGCCGTGGTTGGGATTTGAATCAGCAACCCTAGTACTGCCAGGCGGAAGTGCTAACCACTTAGCCACGGTGCTATTGATGCAGGCATCACCCAGGACTAACCAGCACCAAGGGAAGATTTAAGTGGAAGAGGACCCAACACATCACTTGATTGGCCAGAACCTTTTGCTGGAATGGGCCTTAAGATGGTGGGTGGAAGCACGGGGCTCAGAGTTGGGCCAGGTGATCAGCGGCATTGACAGCTTTATATAATAATAATAATTCATGCATACCTGGAGGCCCGTTTCACCTGGTGGTCCAGCAATGCCAGCCGGCCCGGGAGGACCCTGAAAGGAAAGCGGGAAATGATTATTACATTTAGTGCATTGACTTCTGAGCTGAACAAAGATGACCAGAGCCAAGTGTCACAATGGGGAGGGGGGGATCCAAACAGATCATTTGTTGGTCCCAAGGGAGACAGCGACGATCA